>NW_020884898.1:4027819-4048021 GCF_003945725.1 Corapipo altera | reverse complement strand
ACACACGCTCTGCCACCCGTCCCGCCGCGGCCGGGCCCGCGTAGGGCCGGGGGGTCTCGCCCTTGGCGGTGGCGGCGGAGGCGCCCTGTCAGCGCTGGCTGTCCCTCCTGCGGGTATTGCCCCCCTTCGCCCGAGGCCTGCGCCCGGGCGTTCCTCGTCCCTGGTTTCCGCGGGTGCCCTTGTGCCCCGGTGACACAGGCGTGACTCTCCCACGCCGCCTTCCCTGGTACTGTTCGAAAGGGGCAGTTGAGCCCCGCTGGGAATCCGGCGGGAACCCCGCTCTGCCTGGGTGAAACGTGCGGCTGTGGAGTGTTGGGTGTTTGTTTCCCTTCGTTGGGAGCCGGGGAAGGTTTATTTTAGACCGTAAACAACGGGATACAAATCCTGTCCGTCTTGTTCTGTGCGGTGAGGTACTTGGCGTGTTTTGGGGCACGGTGAAAATGTAGTAATCACAAAACAACCATCACCTGCTTTTCTGTAACAGGACTGTCACTTGCTTTTTTGTCAAATTATATTTATCCGTTTTGGTATGACAGTATAACAGTAAACCCAATTTCGTATGCAACTCGGTTCTCCAAATGCTTGTTGGATTAAAAAAGGGCAGAGAAAATGTTCTAGCAGTAAAGATAACTGTATGTACAGTATTTTTTGACAGACACGTTAATTTGAGGCGCTTTAGGAAGGCGGTTTTTCTGTGTGTGAAAAACATTGGCTGTAGTAATGGAATAATTGCAATCCAGAAACACTGTAGATTAAGATTATGCAGCACTCTGAATGCTCTAGTGTACGGAGTCCAATTTCGAGTATTATACTGCACTGCAAAGAAAATGAAGGAGTATATTCCTGTCAACATGATGAGTCTGAATAAAGGAATCTAAAGTAAACCATGAAATTTGAATTGTAATATGAGTTTAACTTTAAAGGTGACTTAAATGGCATAATTACTCTTGGATGACCTAACACAGGCGAGTAAGCCTGTGTGTACCCTAGCAAGCAGTGAGGCCCAGAATAGGCAGATTTGCAGAGAGAAACAGTTGTTGCTGAAAACAGAATATCCACTTCATTTATTTTTCAGAAGGGCTTCCTTCGTGGTGACTGCTGAACACCTTGGGATTTGGAATTCTTTAGAACATCTAGAGTACATTTCCCAATTTATTCTAAAAAAGAATTTACTCTTATTATCTGGGTGTGCCTCGTGAAGTGAACAAAAGCATAGTAAGTGGGATGTGTGGGAAGTTTGCTTCATTAGCACACTCCTGATTCTAACCCAAGTGCTAATGTGGAGGTTTAACTTCCATCAGCTGTATCTTTGAGTGGTTTATGTGCAATAATATGCAAGATCTTAGTGTGTTAAATGTTTAGTTGCTTTTAATAGGTTCTAAAATTCTTACACAAAGGATATTTTGAAGAGTAGTAGAGTCATGTTTAGGTAAGAATGGTCTAGTATTAAAACCCATACCCTTTACCTGATTCTTTGGATCAGGTGGCACTCTTGTTAGGTGTAGAATAAACATGTCTTTGCACATCAGTTGCACGAGTCCCACGTGACTCTGCCCTATGGTTTAGGGAAACAGAGCTGAACAAGTCTCCTTGTCATGTCATCCCCACCTTCCAAGTCTTGATAATCAGAGTGGTTTTGCAAATTCTTTGTAAATTTCCTTTTAATCATAGTTATCTTTCTCCCTGCACTGAGCATGTTGGGGGGGGGGGGGGGGGAAGGAGTGTTAGATCAGTCAGAGGGTTCATATTTGTGTCTGAGTGCTGGCATTTTAATTGTCCCCTAGAATTCGATCGCTGAAAGTTTCATGGGGGGCAGGAAAAGCCTTTGTGGTATTTATAATGTAAGTCCTGTTTATATGCTATCCACGGTTAAACGTAGATACCGTGTTAGTTGGTGCAAATGTGGGTAGGAGCAAAACCTTGAGTGAGCCAAAATTAACTGCTGAAACAATCATTAAGTTGTATTAATTCAGCGTGGTATTACCACAGTGGGGATAAGGTGTGAGGACCCACCTGCAGCTTTCCCTGCCCCCACCTCTAGTTCAGAGATAAGCAGTCTGGAGAGGGGGAAAAAAGCAATAGAGAGGCTTACTTTGCTGTAACAAATCATAGGCTATATCACAAAAGTCACTCCATCTCCATGTGCAGTGCTTTTCAGTTAATGCCCTTTTAAGGGTGGAAGGCAGTTTTGGCATTGTTAAGTAATACAAAGGGAAAACTTTGTATTTTGTATAAATGTGAGTTAGCTGGTTAGAATAAGGCTCAACTGACCAATAAGCTACTGAAGCTTTAAAAAGGGGGAAGTGTGAGGGGTAAATTGACTTTAGAAGCACTGGTGAAATACATATAAATTGAGTTTAATCATTAGGCATATGTTGGAGAGTGGAAGAGGTGTAGCCTAGGGTATCAGTAACTCAAAATGTCTTTAAATGTGAGCCTGTGTCTTAAAGAATATTCAATTAATCTTTTAGAATCGTGTTGAAATATTTTGTTTGTGAATGACTTGGTTTGAACTGTCAACATAATGTTTGTAGGTGTTTGGATTCCGGTCTTGGCCCATTGTCAAATACTTTGATAAGTAAGTATATGCCATTTGCACTCCCTGTTTACGTTTCTTTTAAGGTCACTGAATCACAAAATCCTAGAGTGGTTTGGGTTGGAAGGGACCTTAAAGATCACCTAGTTCCAACTCCCCTGCCATAGGTAAGGACACCTTCCACTAGCCCAGGTTGCTTCAAGCCTCGTCCAGCCTGGCCTTGGACACTTCCAGTGGTGGGGCAGCCACAGCTTCTCTGGGCAGCCTGTGCCAGGGCCTGACCACCCTCACAGGGAAGAATTTCCTCCTAATAGCTGACCCTCCCCTCTGTCAGTGGGAGGCATTGCTCTGTGTCCTGTCACTCTATGCCCTTGTCTTAGGTTCTTCTCCAGCTCTCTTGGAGCCCCTTTAGGCTCACTCTGGGGTCTTCTCCAGGCTGAACAACAGCTCTCTTAGCCTGTCTCCATAGCAGAGAGGCTTCAGCCCTCAGAGCATCTTCATGGCCTCCTCTGGACTCACTCCAGAAGATCCACATCCTTCAGAGTTTGGGTGCCCCAGATTCTGGATATCAGTATTTTAATGTGGTACCATCCCAAAAATGCTTATTCACAGCTCAGCTTGTATGACCATGTCTCTTGACATTGTGTGTCAGATAGGAAATGATGGGAAGACTGAAACACAGCTTTATGTGATTTGGCAGAGACCTTTACTAGCCTTACCATTTGAAGTCTGGTTTTCTGCACATTTTTTGTTTTCTTTATTGTTATATAAATACTGTCAGTTCTGATGAATCTGTGCTGTTCTGTTTTCATAGAAATGTTTCTGAAGTTCTTTCTGATTTATGTCTAAAATATCTGCAGGCTTTTTTTCAGTTTCACATATTGTGAAGGGCAGTTGTGGAAACAAATGAGAGTTAAACAGATAATACCAGAAACGAGATTCTAAATATAATTTCCAAACCATATTTTCTTTGATTTGCCAGTATAACTGCTTCTCAGTTTTCACAGGTTCTTTCTTGTGTCCTTCTAAGTTAGAGTAAAATACGTTAGAACCACAGATGGTTAATTTAGTATTCATCGTAAATGTTTTGACGTACATAACTTGTAAAGGCTTGTGACAGTTATTAAATCAAGATAATTTGTGTGGTTTGTTTAACTGTGACAAAGAGTAGAATATGTAGCTCTAAATGCAAAGGTGTTTGTCCTCTGAGTAAAGGCAGGAGTTGACAGTAGATTTCAGTTGTGCATGCTTTTCTCATCCTAAGTGAATATTTTTTTTATCTAACCTAGTTCTTATTTAAGAAAAAATAAAACCAGTTTTTACTTATTTTTTTGAGTGTTATGTTTGTGGTTATTTTTGTTGTTGTTAAGTGCTTTGGGGTTTTTTTAAAGGTCTTTCTGAAGTCGGAGCATTGTTGTTATCTTTGCAGAGTAACTTGAATAGGAAGGGCTGTAAGTACTGGAATTTTGCTGCAAAGGAGTCTCTGAAATCCCCTCACGCCTATTTCATTTTCTAGCAGTGAACAAACCAAATCCCACACCATGATTTTCAGCCCTGATCCAAAAATTAAACTATTAGTTGTCTAAAATAATGGTAAACTGCAAAGTAGTAATTTTTGTTTATTTTTGCTTTGATGTGGACTACTTTGTGTCATCCTCTGAGGGAAACTTTTCAGACTTCTGTGGGAAATCTGTTGTTACATGGTATCAATTTTTTTTTTTTTTCCCATTTAAAGTCACAGCTTCTGGAGTCTTGTATGCTCAGGTTCCAGCCTCCCAAGTCCCTCCCACATCCCGAGTTCTCATACAGCTTGCAAATATTTTTTTTAAAAAGTGTATATTCAGGCTTAAAACCTGGAAAACAAATTAAGACTCTCAGCGAAGACTTTAAATTTGCCAGACTTCCTGTGATTCTTTTTTATACTAGCTTGTGACTTGACAAGAGTCCAAATACTATGGTAAGAATTATGTTACAAAAATACAACCTGGTAATTTTTGAAAGGCTCATTTGTGTAATTAAGCTGTGAGCAATATCATCCAGGTGTTAGACTGGATGATAAATAAAGAATACAATTTAGAATTATGAGTGTGCTAATATCTGAAGATTAAATGTACTTTTTTCTGAAAGAGAAAGCTTTGCTCTCCGGGCAGCAAAGCTTAGTTTTTCCTTTTTTATCTCTTTTTTTTCTATTACAGTCTTTTTGAACTAAAGATGAAGAAGCAATGAGCATGAACACTAAAACGCTTGTTCATTCTTTGTCAGCATAATGTGAATCAGCAGCTATTAACTGCTGTAGGCTTTTGTCTGTAATGTAACTATTTCCTTAAAAGGAGAGAGAGCTGGGGGCAAGGACAGAGAGATAAAACTTTAGAAAAAAAGCCTTTGCAGTGTATTTTGAATAAACTGTCTCTTATCTAAACTGTCTTGTGACAGACTATCTAAATGATAGTTGTCCCTTTGGACTTCACATCTGTGGATGACAGAAATTTTTTTGTAGGTTAAAGTAAATGTGTCAACCATAAGAGAATTGAGAGACATGAGTGACATGCTACAACTTACTCAACAGGTCAGCATAAGAGTTAGGGATAGCAACGAGGGTGTTTTCTCCAAGCTATATTTTTGGGGATCTCCAATTGTCTCTTTTCCAACTATTCGAGAATTTAAAGTGTTCCAAGAATACAGATGCATTATAAGCATGGTGATAACTGAACAGACCTTTATTGTTTACTAGGTGATAAATTAATCTTGCTAGTTTTATCACGATAGTGAGCACAACTGAATTTACATCCGGATATCCAAGTTCAGCCAGCTCAGATAGCAGTGACAGCCAAAGAGTGTCCTGCCTGCCTTCTGCAGCTACTACAGAGGGGAGCTTTGCACTGTGCTCTCTCTTATTTCAGAACTTTACCTGTGTACAAATGACATTGTGATGTGTCATTGTGACTGTGCTTGCTACAGAGGATTGATATCCAGTGTGGCGTTAGTGGATGCTTGTTCACTAAATAAAGACTAAGGAACAGGGTTTTGTTTACATTTTCAGTAATTTGGGTAACTTTTGGCTGGATGTCATACAGGAAGTTTATGGTAGGTGAAGATCAAAAAAAAAAAAAAACCCCAAATGTGTGCAGACTGAGTTGATTTGCTTAGTAGGGCTGCACAATTGATATAGGAGTGTGGGAATTAAAGGTTAGCTCTTCTTTATGGGAATATCGGAGAAGGATTTATTTGTTGATGGAAAATAAGAGGCTGTTGCTCTTTAAGAGAAAGCAGTGACCTCACAGGATGTAACTCCTGTAGCTGATGTGGTTTTGCTTGGTTCTTGCTAGTACCAAGGCTGTCTTAGTGGAGCTTAAGACAGAAGGACCACAGGTCAATTTTTTTTTTTTTTCCTGGTTTATTGCCCTACTTGCTCTTAGGCATGTTAACTGTTGATGGTGACAAGGTGTTTTATTTGACAGTGAGTCTTTGAAAGGCAATTGTTAGGTTTGGATGCCCGAATTGGTTGAATCAGGGTGCGTTAGGATGAGTCCTTTCTTCAAAGTTCATCTGGTGATGAGGAAAATACTGGTCCTGGTCACAGAGGCACAGTGAGGTCCCAGTGGATGGCAGAACCAGCCCTGCTCAGCTTCCTGGAGTGGCTGGTTCTCAGCTTTCCAGGAGGAGAGGAAGAGTATCAAACAATTTCTGTACCAAAACCTTCTCCAGTCTACGCTGCTCTTCCATCTGCTGTCTCCAAAAACCTGTAGTTTGGAGGGGAAAAAAGGATTTGGAAGACAAACTTTGTGTGGGGAGCAAATGTGGGGATGAATGCTGCCTCTGGATTTGGGGTTCCCATTGTATCTTGGTGACCATTAGATGCTGGATTTTCTTTTCCAGGTCCTTGGATTTAGCACCAAGTGTTAAGACTGTAGTTATAGTCAGCTGTGTTTTTCCTAAAAGTGTAAGCCTTCAAAGTAATAGAGGCATGACCATTATTGATTTCCATGGGTTTCTGTATTCTGATTTCGTATTTTTAAGGACACTTGAAACATTCAAACTCAGAATGTTCAAAAAGCATTTTGGTAAAACTGTACACAAATCACAGGTATCATAATGTAAATAGAAGCAGAAGGGACAGCAAATTGCACTCTCAAATCTGTATCCGGTTTTAAGGGCCATTTTATTATTCTTTGGCTGTTTGCCTTAGAGTCTCAGAGCTCATGGAGCTCATTTCTGTGACTCATTCATTCTTTTTAGTTGTGAATTTTCTTCTAATGCAGATCATTCCAGCGTCAGCTGAACCAATGTTCAAAGCACTCTCCTTAGCTGTAAATCATACCCCTTTGTATGCTGAAATCTCAACCTTTTGTTTTTGTGGTGTTTGAGGATTCTGAATTTACCTCTGTTAGCTGAATTAATGTATGTTATTCTGTGGTAAAGGTCCTGGCAGCTGTTGTAGACAGGCAGGAACACCTTCAGCTGTTACTTTTATGGTCTTTGTTCAGAAACAGTGATGCAAGTATACAATAAACCAGCTGTAAGCATACAGAATTGATGTTACCTGACTCGTTTTCTAAGTTAGCAGAATGCTTAGTTGTAAACTATATGGCATTTTGGGAGATTTCCTAACATTGATGCAAAATACAAGATACTCTGTCTAAGTCTTCATTCAGAGTTTAAAGAAGTTCTTACTATTATTCAATTAATAGTTAATTAATAGTATGCTTTATGTATTTAGATTGATTTTTATGATCTTGTATGTTTGGCATTAATTATTAATAAAATATTTTGGGCAAAGCATTCATGTTTTAGAAATTCTCCAAAGCAAAGCTGGAATTCTTTGGTAGTTGTCCAGTGGACATCTGGATAACTGACAGTAATTTGGGATAGTTGTTGCTGGTGTTAATGTTTGAGTTAATGCTATTTTGACTAATAATATTACAGTTGCTTTATTGTTCTAGTGTTTTGAATTTTGTCTTAACAACTGCATCTCATTGCTGTTGCTTCTTGTTAGCTGTATAACTTTCCCCTTTGAATGGGATTTCTGTTTGTTATCAGCTATTTTCAACCAGGACTTATTCATGATGGCAGATTGTGAAGTTTGGGCTCAACAGCACAAAAAAAAAAAAGGCAAATGTTCATACTGAGCACTCTGTCAGTATCCATACGTTGTGTGTTTTGCTGTCCTTTGTGTAGTGAAGGTTACTTCTCTGCATTAAATACTTGAGAAAGTGGTACTATGTCAAATTCAGATTTTCAGGAATGGTTTACTAGGAAGACCGATTGTAAAAAGCTTTTACTGGTTCTATTATTGTGACTTTATCATATAAAAATTTATGTATTATTTATATAATACATGATTTCTGTATTTATGTATGTTATTCAAAAGTATATAGCATTTTTTGTGAAATACAGTACAGAACTTTCCAGGAGTATGTAATTGTCTGAATTTAAGAGACAACCTGTTGAACGGGTTTCTCAAGTTTTCAGCCAAAGATTTAGCCAAATTAAACAAAGATTGAATTAGCTTATCTCCTTTCTCTACAGCTTCAGCTCTCTGGCAATTCAGTTGTGAAACCTTTTCCCTTACCAGGTTTGTTGGTTTTTTTTCTTTTGCCAGGTCCCTGATTTTTTTTTTTTCAGCAATGTTGTGCCTCTGTAAAAATTTTGTTAAGCTTTTTGTCTGCTTCTCAAAATTTGCCATCCTGCTGACTTCACCAGTTTGTCTTGGGTGGGAGTGGAAGGCTTAGGCAAAATTTATTAAAAAAAGCCCTGCTGTTGAGTCACGAGGTGCAGAAAGGACTCCCTTGCTTTCTAAACTTCTCCTCAGAGAGGAGTCTAAGTGTGGCTGAATCTAATCAGCCACAGATTTGTGTGAAATGTTTAAATTTAGGGAATTACAGAGGTGTGATTGAACCACTTTTGTCCTACAGGTTTTAATGACTGGCAAAATGAGAATATTTATATAAAATGAATCATTTTTTATTACAAGCGATCAGACAGAAGATCTTAGTCAGAATTTTTTACTATACAATATAAATGCTAAAACTACTAGTAGTGTGATATAAGACAGTGCACTATATTAAAGCAATAATATCAAAGCTAGCAAAAAGAAATAACTGTTAAGTAGAGATTTTATGTAACCTCCCCATACCAGCGCTTGAGGGGAGATCTCTTTTGCTCAGCCTTGAAGAGAATCTTTGGAGGGCATCCCCACTCAAGGGAGGAAGCTCCACACATACACCCCAAGAAGGGTGTAAAGTAAGAAGAACCTGACTGTAGGAAAGGGGGCTGGACTTTTGTAGTATAAAGTGATTGATTGCTAGGCACAAGTTTACAGGCCAGCTACCAGCTTATCTGTCACATCCAACTACAAAAAGCAGGATGTGTGTTTGGGGTTTGGTGAACCAGGCTGGTTTTAGCATAATTCAACAGCAAAAAAACCAGCACCGTGGTGCCACTGGTAACTCACCACAGATAGCCTGCACTGTTTGCATTCTCTGAGTGGATTCTGGGTCTTACTGGGGTAAGACACAATATTTAAACATCAGGCAGTTCTTTTTGCAGGTGAGCTGGTTTCTCTGCATGCCTTTGTCAGCTTTGGTGACAACTTGATGCTTTACAGCTTCCTTCAACAATCGCAGAACGCTTTTTGACCACAGGATGTTGGGTGCAGTGGCACTGCTGAGCATGGAAGTTTATCTACCTTGTGTCAGATTTACATGTGTGTGGATGAGAAATACACCACTCTACTGTGAGTACTGTCCTGGTACTGTGTTCCTGCTCTTACACTCTACCTGCTCTAGCCATATTCCTCAACAGCGTTACCTCTTTTGTTGCTGTGTTTCTTCCGTAATGTAGCAACTACGGGTTTTTTTAGCTTTACCTGATTATCATCTCTGGAATATATAGTTCTTTTTTTTTTTTTCTTTAAAGGCATGAGAAAAACGAACCTTGGATAAGATCTGTGTTTGACAATGACTCTTGATAGGCTTCTTGCTCTGGTCTCTATACTGTGTACTTAAGCAAATCTGTATTCTTTTTTTAAATGTGTTTGCAGTACTGATTTTCATTAAGTATTTTATATGGTCTTTCAAAATAACTATGTATATATCTAGTCAGTTGGATGTGGAGATGTCTACATTTACTGAAGATGCAGTAATTTTACGGGAACTGTTGGGCACAGTTTCCACAATTGTATGCTAGTACAGAGAAAAAAAAATGAGTTACTTCTCTTCAGTAAAGCAGAATAAAGTTTTGTAGCCAGTACTTAGAAGGTGTCATGAATGAATGTCCTTAGGCAAAATGTTATTTATCTCAAAATCACTGCCTGATAAAGAATGGAAACTTCATATTAGCATGCTTGGTTGTGTTGATTGATTGAATTGCAAGTGTTTATGTGGTTTTTATACTAGCTTATGTTTGTTTATGTTCACTTTTTTTTTTTCATTTCTGTGCCTCTTCTCAAGACTATGAGGTTATTAGGTGTGCAGAGTTTCAGGTGAGAGGAGTTTGAGGAACGCTCTTGTACTCACAGTACTAGTTTTCTTCCATTAACTGAGGATTATTTGTAGTTAGTGAGCTTTCACGTTGTTTCTTCTCTAATCCTTTCAACCTCTACTGTAAGGACTATTGTAAGTTTTGGAAGATCTTTTGGGGCTTCCCATATTTTTGTTGGTAATGGCTGTAACAAATATCTTAATGAATATTCTTGCATGTTTGGGGGGTTTTTTAGAATCTTTTGTATTCAATCATGTGGTTGTTGACACTCACTTAGTGAAGAGTGATTTAGATGTATAGTTATCTGCTGAATTTTGGAATACTTTTGCAAGTTACTTGTGCCTACTCTTAGTTTTCTTTACTTAAATGTTATTTTTAAAATAAAAATAGTATGATAGAAGAGGACTTTAGGCTGGTTTACAAGGAAATAATTAGTCTTATTCGTAGTGTCAGTTTTCCGTAGTAATTTGTTGCTGCTTACATATGAATTATCTGAGAGTGGAAAAAAATCTGATAAATAATATTTATAGAAAATTGAATTATGTAAAATGGACAAAAAAAGCCCAGAAGGGCCTGTCCTTATAGGACAGTTGCAGCATGAGCTTTTAAGTTTTATAAAACTTCTTTAAAAAGCATTATTGAATTGTTTTCTCTGCTTCATATCTTTCCCCATCTTTCATCCATCCATCCGTAGATAAAACTAATTTTAAGAATTCTCAGTGTTCTAGAAGAACAGTTAGGGTAGAAGAGAAATTAAACAGTTTACAGAAGAGATGTACTTTTTGGTGTAACAGTAAGTATTGTTGTTGTGGATATGTCTATAAAAAAATCTAGTTATAGGCATGTTTTTTGTACTCAATGCAGTGGAAAATCTAGTTGGCTGTCATGACAGGTACTATCATAAATGTAGTAATGTTACTTCTCTTAAGTGTTACAGCTTTTTACAATGGTTACATTTTCCCTTTCCTGTTTGATGCTTTTTGTTTTCACCAGCACTTTCAGTTTTCTGGTTCTTTTCCTTTTGATTTCTTTTTGTCTTGTGTGACAGTAATTAGATTTTACAAAGAAGACTGAGAGAAATTTCGTGTTTGATTGTAGTGTAGAGGTGGGGATTTTTGTGTCTTTTTTAAAGGTTCATTTAAAATTTGAAATGCTTATTAGATGCTGTGTTATATATTATGAATTCCTCAAAAAACCCTTTCATTCTGTTTAAATGTAGCAGGAACGTAACTTGGCTGATGAAATCTTCACATTAGGAAGTACAACATTCTATCAGAGTAACGTGTTAAATTGAGTTATGCTCAAACTAAATATTTAATTCACTTTTCAAGTAACAGAAGGTGGTGTTTGACTGTCGAAAGCTGCTTTTTAGGGGTTTTTTTTTTGGCAGTTGCAACATTGGAAGCTCTCTATCAGTGCTTCAAGTACTCCACAAGCTGTTTTGAAAACATGGTGCGTGCCTTGTGAAGATAAGTGAAAAGGAGGGTTGAGTGTTCTCTGCATACACTGCTAAAAGGAACTAGTATTACTTTTAACCTTCCATGCTGTGGAAGTGTAATGAACTGAATTGAATATTGGAAGTGATTATAAGGGAAAACCCAAAAGCAGCATATATGATACATGTGTTATCTGTCTGAGAGTTCTTTCTTAAAAGACATTTAAAGGCTTGTCTGTAGCTGTAATCTCCCTCATGAGTTTTGCTGAGGTGTTCACCCAAAATATGTCCTCATCTATAATATTTCCCTGTGTTCCCCACCACTGTGGATTTAGTCTTCAGCTTTTTCATTTTGTCCTGTTCCTTTTTACTGTGTTTTTTTTTACCTTCTTGTAATAAATACAGAGTTTGTTAAACTGTGTGTGCTGTAATCTCTGAGGAATATGATAAATTATGGTTATGGAGCAAACAAATTAGAAATATATAATTTATATTGCACTGCTTACTTCTCATAAGCTCTTGTAAGAATAGAATGTCATGAATAGCAGTTTCATGGGGAATTAATCACATTTAAATTGATTGGAAATTAAGTATTTCCTAAGTTAACAAATCTTGTTATAAAGTATATGAAAACACTTAAACTGTTTCCTACCAAAAACAAGCCCTTTATGGTTAACAGTGTGTGGTGTATAGGACTTTCCCCTACCACTTCTCAGTGGGGAAAGCTCACAGTTGTGTAACTTTTGGGATTTTTTCCTCAACTTTTATTTTCACAATACATTTGTACCTTTTGTTGGTGAAGCTGAGCGTGCAGTGTTCCATAAGGAAATGGGAAGGGCAGGTAATGCTGATGCTATACGCTTTACCGGGATCCAAACTGGTGCAGTGTTACTATTTCCATTGGAAATGGATCTTTTTCTTCCCTCTTTCTTTTCAAAAGTTCACTAAAAATGTCTGTGTGCCATGAAAATAGGTTGAGTAGTGAGTAACCAGGAGCATAGCTGGCAGTCTGAGTGTTTTGGGGTTTTTTCCACAGTGTATTTTAATGTGCCCATGTCCTCCGCCCTCCCCATGTTGTGAAAGTTTCCCACATTTGGAACCTGAGGATTTACATTGGTTACAGTTTTATTGTTGTTGGGAGCTGGTTACAACCTCTGTTGAGCAATAGGATGATGGGGTAGTCCCGTGTCAGCTGAAGTGAGTCTCCACAGCTGTGCTCAGTTACAGAAACTCTGGGGTGACTAGTGAAGTGTAATCTAAATGTTTGGTTTGTTGAGGTAAAACTTTTCATTAGTAATATATTTTCCTTTCAGGATAGTTCCAGATGTGAGGGCACTTCTTAGTAATATTTTTTTCCTTCCTTTTAAAGGGAAGAAGGACGCAGTTGAAAAGAGATACAGTGTAAAAATCAGACTTGGAAATTCTGTCAGATTTTGCCCTCTCTAGCAGAGCTGCCTTCTCTCTAGCTCTTTTTTTTTTTTTTTGCAAATACTAGGAAGTTCGGGAATAACTTCAAGACAGTTATACAATATTTATAACTTTGAAATAAACTCATATATAACTTTTACTGTTGTTTATTATCCAATGAATACTGTTATTTGAGAACTTTGGTCTGTCACAAAAGTGGTGAGATTCCATTGTCATGTGATTTGAATCATAGTGATTCATTAGGAAAGCTAATTTGTAACAAACATGACAAATTAAATAAAGAGCAGAAGAGGGGAAAAGAAGGCTGCATTAGGGAATTAAGGTAGGTGGAAAATTTAAATTTAAAACAAAAACACCAATCTACTGGAGAGAAAATTAGTGTTTTACCAATACCTGGTTCATTTACGAGGCAAAATACTTTTGAAAGAAGACAGAACACAAATATTTTAGTCTGTACTCTGTGAATCAGTAAACAGAAGTAGCTCACATAGTATTTCAGTAAATTTTGGTTTAATGCATCTGTTTTATTTCTCTTTACATTTTCATATTGTTGAAGTTAGAATATACTGATTACTAAAAATGAAAGCTTAGATAATTGCTAGGTGTTATGGTAAATTTATGACTCTGAATCGCATGCTTAGGAAAGAACTGTCCTTTTATTGCTGAAGTCCCTTTTTTGGTCTGTGAGACCACAAAAACAATGTTAAGATGTACATATTAAAGTTTGGGTGCTTCAAATGGTCACAAGCATGTATTTGTGTGTTAACATGTATGAAGTACTGAGTACTAATCTGAAGAAGAATTAGACCAGGCATTGCATGTTTAACAGCTTGCTTGTGTTTTAGTATCGATGGGTTCCTGTTGGATGTGACTCACGTGTACAGTTTGGCTTTTTGTTCCCCCAGATTTGAAGCACAGAAGCATGCTTTCCCCTGAGCCTTACACTACCATTTGTGATACAGAATGTCTCTAAGAGAGAACAACAGTGTGGTTTTTGCATATGAATCTTCAGTACACAGTACCAATGTACTCCTCAGTCTCGATGATCAAAGAAAGCAAGATATTCTTTGTGATGTTACAATTTTAGTGGAAGATCAGCGATTTCGGGCTCACAAAGCTGTGCTTGCAGCTTGCAGCAGTTACTTCCTTTCAAGAATTGTGGGCCAGGTGGATGCTGATCTTATCATCACTTTACCAGAAGAGGTAAGTGTCACTCCCTTCTGCGTTTTACCTGCCAGTGCTTCTGCTCTTTTTTTTCTCTTTTGCAGTAGGCTGGTGCTTAACTGACAGGTTAAGGTAAAGGGTTTAAGGACTGAAGGGAAGGAGTTTCCAAGTTGTAAAGCTATTGTTGGTTGAGGTAAAGGCTAGACAGATGAGTGTTTGTCCCAGACCACAGATAATTGAATGCTGTCATGGGAAATGTATAGGGAAGATCTTTTCAATTAAGTATATACTACTTTTAAAATTATGCACCTCTTTCAAAGGATGTAAGTTTGTCAAAAAGCAGGGCTCAAATGGTCAAGAGATATTGTAGAACTAGTTGTTCTATATAAAAAGAATATTTTTTTTTTAAGTAATAAATTAAAGCTTAAGATGGTAATACCTTTGAATCGGTTTCATTAATACCATTTCATCGGTTTGTATGTTTGAGTAATACAACTGTGCATATATTCCTGGCTGCTTACTGTTGTTAACAGTTTTCTTTGCCTCAGTTTCCCATCCTTTTTACACATTGATCATTAGCAGCCTGTGTCTTATTAGTGTTAGGACTGAGAAAATGTATTGCAATTACTTGTTATGCCCCTAAAATACATATTCTTAGATTTAATTTAAAGGCATTCAATGGGAATGAGCCATAACCTGACATCCGTTGGAAAGAACATTTATTGTTCTGTATCTGGAGCATCCAAGACATTTAATGATTGTAGTTGCTATTTAGTTGAGTTGTAAGAGGCATGAGACAAGTAACTGGATTTTAATATGAAGTGCTGTGCTTGTAGATGAGAAGTGAAGAACCTCCCAAGTGCTCCACCTGTGCCGAATGGGAGTGGTAATCAGAAAAGTTGGTTGTTAAATAACAGATGGATTTCTGGGAGGTGGTTTATGGTAATTAGCTTGGACAGTGTGCAATAACATGCAGATTGTTTTCAGCTCAACTGAGATCATTAGAGTTGGAGGAAAGGTACTCATCAGTGAATATTTATAGTGACATTATAGACTTCATGTGCAAGAGTGAGTTGAGTGTTAATGCAGAAATTATGTATTCAGAAAGGCTGTACTCCTGTAGCTACTGCACAGGCTTTGTAACATACTGAGATGAGCACAAGATTCTGTGCCTGATTCTGTGTGTTTTCACAGAAAACTAGAAGAGATCAAGTGTTCTCTTTAAAGAGTTTCTGTGGTCTTTGCTATTCTCTCTTCACCAATGAATTGGTTATAAAATTGTTACAGCATAATACCACTATGTCAGCTTTTACTCACACAGCCTTCTTGCTGTGTCTGTGTTTGTTTCTTATGTGTTTTTTTTTCTAGTGGTTTAGTATGTTGATAGCCTGAATGTCTCTCAGGTTAAAAGAAAGGTAATGATGCAAGCTGATGTGAAAGGGAAGTAGGATGCTGTGGGATGCAAAGCCTTGATTTGACATAAAGGAGGGAAATTAGTGGCATGAAAAATTTCTGATGTTGAAAAGGGAATTTTTTCCCTCTTTGGGAATGATGTAAAAATTGCATATTGGAAGAACAAGAAATGTACATTAAATTTGGGGAAAGAATAAGAAATGTACATCAAAATTGGAGAGAGGAAAAATAATCTCTGGTGCAAAGTAACAGTGTGCCAATGAAACCATGAAATAAACCTGAGTCAGAAGGGACCAGAGTTTGTACAGAAAATGCAGAAACATAATTCTGATATTTACTGTAGTATAGACTTAAGAGGACTCCTAATGTATTTAGCATTACTGATGTAAGAACTGAATCTGCTGAAACAACTAGCAAAAATTTTAACAGTGAATCTGACCTCTTAATAACTCAAACTGATCACTTGGTTAAAAGCATTTTAAGACTCAACAACTTGAACTTCTCTTCTGGGAACTGCTAAATATTTTGAAACAGGTCAGTTTGTGAAGCTGCATGTTTGAGACAAACACTGATCACATGGTTTGACATGTGATTTTTTTTTTAACCTTTTTAATCATCAAAAATATTTGAGGTTTAAAATGACACCAGCCAACAATCTGAGATACAAAAATATTTTTTGAATTCAAGTACTTCAAATATACTGTACTGTAAAGACTAACTGCTGTAAGCTCTGTGTTGTTTTTTTCTGTCAGTGTTTTTACTCTGCGTTAGACTTTTATCCCAAATACAAATTAAATAAATGGCTACTGCAAGAGTTACTTTTCTAGATCAGTCAGACCAAGTCTTTCTAGGATTCTCTCATGTTTGAGCATAGCTAGCTAGAAATGTGTAAAAGAGAGTGAAAAGAGTAAAGTATTTGTTCCCTCTCGATCCTTCCAGTTTTTAGTAGTATTTCTACCTAAATAGAAAGAATGTACAGTTTTAAAATACCTTCAGTTTCACTTATGAATGCTACTTGTTCATAAACCCACTTTAATGATTTATTAACTACACTGAGCTTATGGATAAACTGTCTTTTATACTCTACTTCCCCACATTATTGAGGATGAATTCGTGTAGTAGTGTCTCCAGACTACTCTCCAGAGCATATTTCAAATGCTATTTTAAGAATTCTTTAGGTAGTTCAGAAAAGTTTTGATGAACTGTCTCTGTGCACATTTATTCAACTTCCTTTCATGTGTTTTGTTCCTTAAAAAAACCACAGCAAACAAGCACTTAAAAAACCAAAGAAACAACCCCTAGACTGCTTCCTAAATCAAATTACTTATAAAATTAATTATTTTGGTGGCAGAAGAATTCAGTGTAGTTTATGCATTGATATAGCACTTTATTTAGCATAAAATGTTGTTCATTTCAGTAAAGGAGGGGAGCAGAATGTGGACTCTAGTTTGAGTATTAATAGCAGACATCCTGCTTTATCCTTCATTTTCAGAGAAAGGCTAAAAGAAGTGTCATGTAATTTGTAATATGGTGATCTGTTTGCAGCTTCCTACTTGATTCTTTAGTATTTTTTTATGTGTAGAAGATCTTGTTCAATTTGTAATGACACAGTTTTTTTGTTTATCTCTGGTTTCCCTGCTTGGCAACTGTTGTGAAGATTAGAGATGTTCAATCAAAATTACCTACTCCAAGGGGGTTTTAAACTGAGAATTTGTTTTGATGTACAGTTTTTGGGTGCAATTCTTTTAATGTGTGGGAGGAAGAGAGGAGTTGATGGCTATACTAGTAAATAATCATATGTGGTCAAACTCCATTTTTTTGAACTTTCTTATATCAGTGATGCAGGAGTGATTAATGGTAATTGCTCTTCAAAAGGTACAATTAAATACCAGCGGCATAATCTTATTCTACAGTAATTCATATGCAACTTGGCTTTGAAAGACATCTTTGTGAAGTTGGAATCCAGTTACTGGTTTTCAGTGTACAGCAATATTTTTTACTTCTTAGTACTGCGTTGCCAGAACATTTTATTGAGAGATTGATCACAGTGAAGAAGATAACTGTCACAAAATGTGCAGGATAAAACAGTATCAGAAGAATTGCTTCAGAATGCGTCTGGCCAGGTTTTCTCTGTAGAACAAATCTGCTGCTTTAGTCTTGCAGTCTGTCCTGCTGGCAACAGGTAGTTTGGAGTTTGTGTATTTCTCTGCTTAAACCCTTATTGACCATACTAATATTTTCCTTCTTTTTTAATAGGTAACACTTAAAGGATTTAATCCTTTGCTTCAGTTTGCATATACAGCTAAACTTATTTTAAATAAAGACAATGTGTCTGAAGTTTGCAAGTGTGCGGAGTTCTTGGGTGTACGCAACATTGAAGAGTCTTGCTTTCAGTTTCTCAAATTCAAATTTTTGGACTTTAAGTTGGATCAGCAGGAATGTCCTAGGAAGAAGTGTTGCCCACAGCGTTGTCAGAAAGCAAACTCTAAAACCGGCAATGTGGATGATGGAGACCTGGAAATAAAGGATGAAGCAGAAACACTTTTGGAAAAGGAATATAGTCAAATTCCTGACACAAAGCTCTGTAAAGATGAAGAAAATGCTACATCATTGCCTGCTCTCCAAGATAATGCCAATCAAAACTGTGATCCTGTACATTTAGAAAGGGGTAGGGTTTCCAGCTTATCTTCCCAGTGCCCAAAGTATAGGAAATTCCAGAAGGCTTTTGGAAATGACAAAGTTCATACTTCAGAGTCCAATTCCAGTATTAAAGACATTCAGGTGCCACCATTTGCCACTTTTCCTGATAAGGAAATATCTGATAATGATGGCATACAAAAAGCTCAAGAGTGTGTACCTGTACAGCTGGTCTCGAACTGTGAAGAGACTTGGGTAAAAATGGAAGAAGGGGAAGAATGCATTCAGAAAAAGGAGGAGTCAAAGAGAGATTCTGTGACTCAGAATATGTCTTGTCCTGTAGAGAAAATGGATCTTGCTGCTTTTCCCCAAAACTCTGCTGCATCTCACGTACTCAATTCTGTGTCTATTTTACATACTTGTGAGCAATATGGTAACTTGAAGTTCAGTAGTATGCAAAACAACACAGTCTTAGCTGACAAAACCGTATCAGGTACTGGAACTGGGAATGACAAAATTGAAAGTCAAGGTGACACATCCTCAAAGGTCGATTTGTACACGAGGGAAGCCACTAACATCACATCAGCTGGTGATCGAAGCAGTGTGGAGAGAGAGGTAGCAGAGCATCTGGCAAAAGGGTTCTGGAGTGATGTTTACAGCACAGAAGCCTGTCAAATACATTTACCACCTACAGTTCCCAAAGAGTGCTTGGAGCCAGTATATTCGGGGAAAAAAACGGAATGTCCGTGGCTGGGTATCAGGATCAGTGAAAGCCCTGAACCTTGCTCTCAAAGAACTTTTACAACACTGAATTCTGTCAACTGCCCCTTTATAAGCAACCTTAGCACTGAAGGATGTTCCAATAGCTCTGAAATAAGCAGTGGAGATTATGTTCAGGGACAACAACAAGAACAGTGTCCCTATAATTACGTGATAAGTTTGGGAGAGGATTCAGAGACTGATACCGAGGGAGACAGTGAATCCTGTTCAGCAAGAGAACAAGAATGTGAGGTAAGAACATCCTGGTGTGTCCTTTGCTTCCCTGTCTTTTAAGTCCCCCTATTCAAAAATATTTTGAGTCTTTTGTGGGTTTTGTGGTTTTTTTGTCCTGTGGCTGCTTGTTTTAAAAGTCTGGGAGTTAAAACTTTAACCTTCAAAGGTTTATATGAAAGGTCACTGCTAATTCAGGGAGACTTACCAAGTATTTTTGGTAGGATATTGAAGTGTTAGATGCTTATGTATTAGATCTTTTAAGATACTTTTCTCAAACAGCTGTATCAGAAAAGGTTGTGAATCTTAGAAGAAAAAAAACCTAAAAAAGAACCTCTGCGCCTTGATTTATGTGCTGCAGTTAGCTTAAGAAAACTAAACTTCTTGGAACCTTTGTTTTATAGAAACTTAACAGTTTTCTTGGTTATATTCTGAGTTGTAGGGAGAAGGTAGGAGAGAAGTGATACTTCAGATTTACTATGAAATGAAAATTAAGCTTTCAAGCTGGCTTCAATAGCTGTATGTTTAAGATAGTTTCAGAGAGGATGATATTAAACGAAGGTTATATTTGTTTCTCCAACTGCAGTAATTATTTGGCTCTTTCTTTCTTTGTTATTGCTTTGTTAGTGGTTTAGGCAGATGCCATATAAGTAGTCTAATCCTAAAAGATTTTGCGACATACCTAAAACAATTTCTGTCTCAGTTCTCAGAACTGTAGAATTGCAATGTAACTGTGTATGGTGGATCATTTAATGATATGAAAATTGAGTTGTTCTTAAAACACTAGTTGTTTTTTCTTTCTGAGATGGAGGGCCTTACTGAGACTGTAAGTGCAAGCTGCCATCAATATAAAAAGCTGGCCTGCCAAACAAAAGGCCAGAATTAATTAAATACATTTCTCATCTTTATGTGACAGACAAGGTGATGGCATCATTCCTGAAGACAATGCTCTGTCTTTTTTCTTCTTCTTTTTTCTTTTTTTTTTCTTTTTTCTTTTTCTTTTTGTTTTTTCTTTTTTCTTTTTCTTTTTGTGTTTTCTTTTTTCTTTTCTTTTTTTGTTCTTTTTTCTTTTCTTTTTTCTTTTTGTGTTTCTTTTTTTTCTTTTTGTGTTTCTTTTTTT
>NW_020884898.1:3853115-4027809 GCF_003945725.1 Corapipo altera | reverse complement strand
TTTTTTCTTTTTGTGTTTCTTTTTTTTCTTTTTGTGTTTCTTTTTTTCTTTTTGTTTTTCTTTTTTTTTGTGTGTTTTTCTTTTTTTTCTTTTTGTGTTTTTCTTTTTTTTCTTTGTGTGTTTTTCTTTTTTTTCTTTGTGTGTTTTTCTTTTTTTTTCTTTTTTTGGTGGTTTGTCACCAGTGGTAGCCAAACAGTTCTCTGCTTTTTAAACTAAATTCAAATCTTTGACCACAGCAAGGTGACATATTCTGCTACTTACTATACTCAATTGTAAGGATTAAAATAAAGTGTCTTTAGTTTTATGAGCATCCAACATGATGGTTATTTTGTAAAGGTAAATATGTTTTTCAGTATTAATCAACATTTTCTGGTCTCAAATGCTTTTGTAGGTCAGGTATACAACAGCAGCAAGAGCCTGGTTATCTCTCTTCTCTAGCATTAAGAATTATAAGACAGATATTGTGACTTCTGTATTTTAAGGAAATGCCTGTTTCAGATGAACTTTTCCTGCAGAAAAAAAAGTATAGGTATAAAAACGTATGCAGGATGTAGTCTTAGTAGCAGCTTTGGGGAAACTTTAGACTATATCAGTGAGTCTTGACACCTGTTTTATGCTTGACTTAACCATAACTTCTTAGAGTGTATCACCCAGTTATTTGCTGCACAGAGGGATACATTTCCTCTTACTCTAAACATGCTTTTGAGGTCTGGTGTAAATGTGCAAAGTACTCTATTTCACCTGCACTTGAACTCATGTAATTGAAACCCCTGGGGTTTACCTGCATCATCCAATGGCTACATCAGTTTGCTCTTGTCTCTGAGGTGTAGGAAGAAAGATGAGTTTTGTGGTGAAGAATACTTAAAATGAAAACTTGATTTGACTTGTTGGTGTTTGTGTATATCAAAAAGGTTTCACCTCTGATTAACAATTCTATCTTACGTTCTAGGTAAAACTTCCATTTAATGCACAAAGGATTATCTCACTTTCCAGAAATGACTTCCAGTCATTTCTGAAAATGCATAAATTAACTCCTGAACAATTGGACTGTATTCATGATATCCGAAGACGAAGTAAAAATAGAATTGCAGCCCAGCGATGTCGCAAGAGAAAGCTTGACTGCATACAAAATCTTGAATCTGAAATTGAAAAACTGGTATGTATAAATATTCATTGCTTTTGTTGTGAGTCTTTCTCAAAACATCTTGACTGGGTATCTGGCAGTAGTTGGAGAGTGAGGTGGCTTATTACTTTTTCCACTCAAGCTTAGAAAACTTTATCAGTCTCAGATAACTTCTTAATAGCAGTTCATTATTTTTCTGTGCTTTCCTCTAAAGGACACACACCTTTCCTTCTGTGCACTTGTTTCCATTCAGATAAAAGTGCATCACAGCATAATATTTGGTGAATGATGTTTCCAAAACCGTTGTTTAATTGTACAGAACGATTCCCAAACCATTATCCCAGACTGTTTTCTGCCTCCTCCCCTTTCTTGCTTTGCAATTTTTGTTCTTCAGCTCATGGTGTTGCTCATGATCAAGTTTAGTTACACAATTGTTAGTTGTGTAAGTACAGTTCTTGGAACATATTAACATGGGCTGGTGAACTGTTTCCTGAGCCTTGAATCTTAAAAATGAGACGCTTGCAGAAGGGCAGAAGATACAAAAGAACTTGGGAAGTTGCTTGCCTTTTTAGCAGTTGCATCAAAATTGTAGCTGAGGAATTAATGCATCCAGATTTCTCTGCTGCCATCTGTTAATACAATTTCTCCTTCTTAAGAAGGCAATAAGAAGATAAATACGTCATTTAAGAGAAATATAGATAATCTGAGGTTAGGATTACCCACAAAATAGCAATGGCAAGAAAATAGAGTGGCTTTTCAGAAAAAAGTCTTCGTTTCTGACCCTCTCATTTCAGTTTCATGGTTGATCATACCATGTGCACTAAACAGTTCAGTTGTTTAGGATTACTGTACTCTTAAGTCTTGTCCTTGGAACATTTGAGACTTAGTGTATGTGAATTTGATATTTGCATCAGCTAAGACACAGTCACGTTGCACCTTTCTTGACTTGAGAGTGAAAAGGAAAATCAAATTAGAGCCAAGTGCCATGGGATGGAAAGTATTTTCCTGAATTGATCCATCATCTTTCACTACATGTATTCCTATTTCTGCAGTGAAGGAGATAGATTTTTTTGAAGGAAGACCTGCAGTGCCTAAAATTTAGCCTTGATGAGTTGACAGAGCAGGTCATTTGTTGTGCTGAATGGAGATGATGCTCTGAGAGAGGGAAGGAAATCAGGTGATTGTGTTAATAGCATTTTTCTGACTGAAGGGAGAAGTTGCATTTCTGACATTTCAAAACTTTCTGCCTGGCTTTGTCATCATATTGTTATTTCTGTTATGTAACTCTGTCAATATTTTGTAACACTTGAGCAGGGCATTAAAGGTTGATCTGCAAGATTAGACATATAGTTGTTTAAGTGGCTAATAATTATAGGTAATATTCTTTCCTCTGGATCTGGGCTGGAACAGACTGAATGTCAGCTGTTTGATGGATAACACTGTGCAAGGTCTAGGTAATGAGTGCTGAGTTTTGAGAATTGTGAGGTGAGGTCTCAGTTAGAGGAATTACACACTAAGCACAAATGTGTTCCAGTTGCATATTTTTTTCCAACTGTGCAGATAAGTTTCTTCAGAAATTCCTGAGAAGATCTTTTTTTGGAGCTGTTGAGCATGTCTGATGGCAACGGGTGTTGCACCATCAAACTTATGTAAGGTCTACATGAATACAGAAACATTAAGATCTGTCTAGGCATAATTTCCAAGTGGAGGGAAGTAGAGAGACGTCTGTGAAGAGCGATGTGTGGTACATCCAGGTTGCTTCGTGCTTGATGGCTCCTGCTTTGTTCCTGTTTCTCTGGGTCAGTCAAATCTTTCAGACTTTTTAGTCTTTAATCTCATGGTATCTTCTGTAGTGTGACTTTAAGAGGGGATAGTATGGTGTATTATTATAGTTTATATATAGTTTTATATATATAATTTTATAGACTGTATATATAGTAGTACAGTTGATATATAGTTGATAGCATTACAGTTTGAAACCTTTTGACAAGTAGGTAATACTCTGTCCTATAGCCTGTTAGGAAATACTATTTGGTGAAATTCCTCATCCTGGCTTCTAGTATGTACAGCATGTTGTCTTATAATAATTTCTATTTGGTGTTGCTTATAGTTTTTTTCTCTCAGATTAGGAGATAGTATTTGTGGTATGTTTGTTGGGAAAGTCCTGTATCTGGAACAGAATAACTCCCCAAGTGAGTAGAATCTGGAGACTGACAGCTGGAGAGTAGCCTTGCTGAAAAGGACCTTGGGATCTGAGCAGAGAGCAGGCTGAGCATGGGTTGGCAAACATGTCCAGGCTGTCAAAAAGACCATCAGTGTTCTGGGATGTGTTAACAGGAGCATAGTGAGTTGTTTGAGGGCAGTTATTGTTTTCCTATACTTAGCGTGGGTAAGACTGAGTCTTTTGCTGAGTTTTGAACTCGCCCAGTGCCAGGAGTGCATTGAAAAACAGGAGCAAGGCCACTGAGATGGAGAAGAGGTGGGTGTGGGGGGACCTAATACCCAGCTGCTCATATCTGTGGGGAAGTTCTTGAGGTTATTGTAGCTGTCGTGAATGAAAGACCTTCAGCTTTCAGGGGGTAGTACTCGACAGCAAGAGAACAAGGGGAGATTTCAACTGGATATAAGGAAACACTTCCATGGGGAGAGGCAGGCAGTGGAGCAGTTTACACAGAGATGTTGTGCATGCCCTGTCCTCAAGGTTTTTGTGACATGACTAAGCAAAGGCCTGAGCAGCCTGATCTTAATCAGAGCTGACTGTTTTGAGCAGGAGGTGAGACTACAGACCTGCTGAGGTACCTCCCCACCTGAGTGATTCTGTAAAATTGGAAGTCTTACATTAAGTTCTACTTATATTGAAGAAAAATATTGTCCAGTACTGAATCTGTTATCTGGGAGAATTATCTTTTATCATTTGTGTTGATCTTCTGTACTGACAGTGTAATTTTTGACCCCCCCATATAGTCTTTGCTTTTTGACCTTTCAGGTGAATCCCTGTGTTTTTGTTGTTCACTAGTGTTCTGTATTTGAGAACACACATGGGCCACTTCAGATGTTGGCTTGTTAGAAGCAGCTCTTTCAGAGCACCTGTGTACATTCAGATTCCTTGTACTTTACCCTGTGCAATGTGCTCTAGGATGACCCTGCTTGAGCAGGGAGGTTGGACCAGATGACCCACTGTGGTCCCTTCCAAAGTTACCCACTGCAATTCTCACTTCAAAACTTTAAAATTAGGATACCTGTGAGGAGTAACAGAGTAGACAATAACTGGGCTCAAGAAGCACTACTTGGATGAAGATTCTGTAGATGAGAAGGACATGTCAGTTAGTGATCCAAGAAACGTAATTGAGATCTTATTATTTGTATTAGAACAGAGTGAAGTGTGTGAACTAAAAGCATTCTTCACCAGAAGAATTAAAAGAGCTCTCAGTTTACTATGACCTCAAAACTGACATTACTTTGCAGTATTAGTATAGTGCTGCTAAAATAAAACAATATTTAAATTTATTGATCTGTCAACAACTTCACATAGGGGTGGGGAACCTACACTGGAATAACTATTTCTGAATGTTGATGTTTGTTTTAAACAGCAGTCCAGATAATTTCATCAGTCCATAATACACAGTTGAGTGCCTCTACATACCCAAAAGGTACATAAAGTGATTTTAGATAGGAGATTTGGCAACAGAATGGAAGAGATTATTCTCAAAAGTATTGAAAAACAGCTGGAGGGCAGTGCAGTCGTCAGTCACAGCCAGCACACAGCTGCAGGAGGGGAAAGTCCTGCTTGTCGAACCTGATTTCCTTCTACAACAGGGTAACCCACCTAGTTGATCTAGGTAAGCCAGTAGACATAATGTTTTGGGATTTTAGCAAAGCTTTTGATGCTGTCTCTCAGTGTCCTTTTGAACAAAGTGCCCAACATACATCTGAATAACCATGATGGGTGAGCAGCTGACTCACAGGTTGGGCACAAAGAGTTCTAGTGAATGGGGTAACATCAGACTGGTGTCTGGTCACTAGTGAGGTTCCACAGGGCTCCATCCTTGGCCCAGTTCTCTTCAACATCTTCATCAACAACTTGGACACTGGACTCAAAGGAATACTAAGTTAGCCAATGAAACTAAATCAGGAGGAGCTGTTGACTCCCTTGAGGGCACAGAAGCCCTGCAGAGAGGCCTCAAAAAAAACGGAGAGATGGACAATCACCAACCATATGAAGTTTAACAAGGGCAAGTGCTGGATTCTGCACCTGTGATGGGGCAATCCTGGTTGCATGTATAGACTGGGGAATGAGAGACTGAGGATGGTGAAGGGTCTGGAGGGGAGGCCTTATGAGGAGCAGCTGAGGTCACTTGGCTTGTTCACCCTGGAGAAGAGGAGACTGAGGGGAGACCTCACTGTGGTCTTCAGAATTCTTACAAGTGGAAGCAGTGGGGCAAGTATCAATCTCTTCACTCCTGTGATCAGCGACAGGACTCAAGAAAACAGCATGAAGCTGAGTCAGGGGAGGTTTAGGTTGGATATTAGGAAAAGGTTTTTCACCCTGAGGGTGGTTGGGCACTGGAACAGGCTCCTCAGGGAAGTGGTCACAGCACCAAGCCTGACAGAGCTCAAGGAGCGTTTGGCCAGCGCTCTCGTGCATGTGATGTGATTCTTGCTTGGGGTGTCCTGCGTAGGTCCAGGAGGTGGCCTCAATGATCCCGATGGGTCCCTTCCAACTCAGCATATTCTATGATTAACAGCTGCTCCCAGTATGCTGACAAGTAGAAATTTATTAGCAAAGCTGTCTTCTGAATAATTTTAGGCAAAAAGGACTGGTAACAACTGCTCCTCTTGCCAAATGCTGCTGAAAATTAACCAGTTCTTAAAAAAAAAAAAAAAAAAAGAAAAAGGTAGAGGTTGCAGTATGAGTTTCTCCTGCAAAGGGAGATGATAGAAGGAGTGAAAATAATTAAACTTTCCAGGAGTGCATTGACATAGCAATAGCTGTAACACACAGTCCCTATGATTAACATTTACTACATAAAAACTATTTAAAGCTTTGTATATCTTCAAAACTGTCTCTTAATTAAATAGAGAATTTAAAATTAATGTGTTGTGACATGTTTGGTTTTGGGTTCTTTGTCCTCTTCTTTCAACTGCTTCATTATGGCCTTGCTTGTTTCCTGTCCTTTGCCATTTCCTCATAGGGGTTAGGATTGACCTTTTGACACACACTTGATTGTACTGCTGTTTACCTTAATGCCAAATTACTTCTCTTTCAGCAGACCAGATTATTTACATTCTTTTTTTAGCTTTGGTAGGAACATAAACCGTAGTTTTGATGTTAAAATGTAGACTAAAGGGCTGTTTTTCTTTTTGCAGCAAAATGAGAAGGAGAACTTGCTGAAGGAAAGAAACCACATTTTGTCAACTCTGGGTGAGACAAAGCAGAATCTGACTGGACTTTGCCAGCAGGTGTGTAAGGAAGCAGCCTTGAGTCACGAGCAAATACAAATACTTGCAAAATATTCTTCCTCAGATTGTCCACTCTTACTTTTGTTCCCGAAGAGAGAACAAACAGCTCCGTCTGATAGTGAGCCTGCAGTACCAGCGTCTGTAGAATCAGCAGATGGTCTTTCAGGTGTTACATCTACAAATGAGCAGAGTTCTTGTTATCAGTGTGTCAAAAGTGTGTGTGATGCAACATATGATCAAGTACAAGAACTGCATCCAGTTTCTGTAAGAACATTGGAGGAAACGTTACTTGTGGAACAGTGTGGACACAGCAGTGGTATCACAGACTTCTGTCAGCAGATGACAGACAAATGCACTACAGATGAGTGAATCTCTTGTTCCTATTGCCAGCCTCTCAACATTGCAACTAAAAGTGAGATCGAGCATTATTGGAAAGTAGCTTACTAAGTGATAAAAAGATGAAACTTTATCTTCTGAAACTACATTGACAGATAAGTGGTCACTATATTACTTGGCAAGCTTTGGGTTTGCTCTGTGTAATTCTGGAGAGTAATTTATATGTGTCAGCCTTGAAGCTTTTTCTTGTGTGGTGATGCCAAGGAAGGTTCAGGAAAGTTGTTGGAATGTATAAACTCCATGTGCAGGTGTTTATTTTTGAGAAAGCTTTCATTCACATACAGGACAGCCTTTGCTCTGACTTATGCCACAGTAACTAATGCCACTCCGCATCTCAGTGAAAGCCTCCTAACAGGTGTTTATGCACAATAACTTCTATACCTAGAATTCTTCTAAGATTTCTTTTTGCCTGGTAGACAAACCTTAAAAAGCACATACAGCTTGTAAATGCTTATTTTGTAGATGAGTTAGGATAACATGACAGTATGAGGAGATTCTGGCAAGTGCGCTCTGGAACAGCTCATTGCTTCTTGCTGTTCCCATCCCTGTCCCAGACTAGACTTTTACTGAATAAAAATAGTAAGCTAGTAGTAGTAGTAAATTTGAATAGTAGTAGGCTTTTATTGAATATATGCCTTTGTCTTAGCTCTCCAGTGTAGAGTTAAGAGAACTGGAACGGCAGAGGTGCTGCCACATACTGCTCTCTTCTCTTAAATTTAGTGGGAGGAATAACAACTGTGAAAGGCAGATGTTTGAAACTGATGCAGTTCTTGGATGAGTGTGCATTGGATCCTCTGGCATCTGAATCCCATAGGCTTGTTAAAATTCACTGCTGTATTGTGACTTACTGTCCTAGCACCTTCAAGCTTTCTGCTTGCTTGTGGTAATTTGGAATCAAAGTATTATGGAAGTCTAAGGACAGATTTTTTTTTTTTTTTTAAGGTATTCAGGCACTACAATTTTTTACTTAAGTGCCTAACTGCATAAAGTTACAAATATATTTGTTCTCTGATCACTGGGACCAGTAAATTTCTATTTCAGAATCTTAGTCTTTGGCGTACTTTATGGCTAAACCTGTAGTACGTTTTCAATGGCTTGTGCTATTAGTGTAGGTATATAAAAAGTTTATTAAGGAAATGAGCTGGAGATATTTCCTTTATTTACTTTGTGAAGGCGAAATTCAGCTACTGAAAACAATCCCCGTTTTTTAGATTTTTACATAGCAGTGGATGCGTATTGTATACCAATGATGCTTTGTTATTTTGATGTTATTCTAACAACAGAACTAAGTATTGAACCTCACCACAGAAAACTTTGGTTTTGCTGGTTTACAAAACATGAAGAATCTTGAACAAGCCAGTGGAATTCTTCATTTCCTACCTCAGTATGTATATTAGCTCTTTGTGTCTTTGTGTGCATGTACAGTAGGCAGCAAAGGACCCTGTAAATACCACTTTTCAGTTTTATCTTGCAGTGAGACAAAACTTGTTCTTGGCAAGACTTTTTTTTTTTTTCCCCTCTCCCCACCACCCATAGGTAACATAGCATTAATAAATACATTAAACCGCTTATTTAAAACAAAAATTTAAAATTTGACAGATTTAAACAGGACTTCTCATAACCAGCACAAAATGCAAATGACTACACACTACCTCACCTATGGGATTGAAAGTTGATTCGAAATCTCTAGTGATATCCTTGGATTTTCATCATATATCGTTACTTTTAAGGGGAAAATTATGTTAATGGAGCATAGCTTGTATAAAACACAGTGCTTGCAGTAATTGAAATTCAGAAATAAGTACTACATGGGAGACGTCATGAGAGTTCTACTGATATGCTTTCAGATAATTGAATTGAAATTCTCTTAAATTACTGTCATTGATTGTATGTTGATCATGTATATGTATTACTTACAAAGCTCTGTGGGCTTTTTTTTCCAGTGTCTGTAGATTCCTGGTTAATTTAATCTTGCCTCCCTTGCATGCCTACCCATCCTGGGTAGCGTTTCGCTCTCAAGTCTCCATTTTATTTAAAAAGCAAACCAAAAAGAAACAATAAAAAACAAAATGGAAAGCCCCAAACCCCTCTACTTTTCATAACTACTGTCACTGTTAAAGCTGGTGATACTCTGAAATGACGTGGACAATGGCATTGTCCTCATAGTACACGTACTTCAAAATGGAACTCCATGGGCTAAACGCTTGTTCTAAACGGGTGGAGCGTATATGTAGGCAGTGGCTGGCTGGGAGCTTATCCAGTGGCCCAAACCCCTGACACACTTGGCTGTAGATGCTGGAAAACAAGGTCAGCGATTACCAAGTTAAAGGCTGGAATATCCACTAGAGGCTTGTGCTCCACCTCTGCGCTCTGGTGATCAGCCACAGTCTGAATTCCACACAGCTAATGGTGGAGGGATTCCAGTGCAGAAATCGTGACTGTCGTTGACCTGGGATAAAATTAACATCGTGTTTTTAAACCTGTCATGAACTTGATTGTGAGGGTAGGGTTTCGCCTGACCAGCTGCATCTAAATAATTTTTAAAATATTTATTTAATACTGTAGACCTACAAGTTGCATGTTGACTTCTATAGCCTATGTCATCAACTTGCAAAAGTTAAGAATGAATGACAATTTTATGATACAGAATTCTCAGGAAAATGTTTTTTGGAGTTTGGTTTTATTTTTTTCTTCCAGTAAAGAAATATTTGATTTTGAAATTGTAAAATACTTTGCTAAAGCATGTTTTAAAATACTTTGAACAGACTATCTTGAAACCATAAAGGTATGATGGCATACAGATTGTAAAATAAACAGATAATTACAACAGTTGATTTTGTATCTTTCATAATTCAGTATTTTCTAAGACTACAATAAAAACCACTATCCTTTCTACAAAGGCTTTTCTATTTTGTACACATCTTCTGCTGTGAAAAATCTCTGCTGGTGCATTATTCATAAATATTTCTGCAAATGGTAGCAAAGTAGTCTCTCTATAGTTTATAAGTTTTATAGGCCCAAAATACTAGCTCAGGGTTTTTCAGATGAAGTTGACATTTCTTAATAATCCAGAAAGGTAAGTGTATCAAAGGTTGGTATCTTCTAAACTATTTAGGATGTTTCCTCAGTAATACATATTTCACTCTATTGATTTTTTTTTTTTAATTTAATATTCCCAAATGCATGAATATTCTTCTCATCCTACTGATGATCAGATTTGTCATGTGGAAAACCTACTGTTTCATATGAAGAGCGAAGTCAAGAAAGTCAGAATCTAAAATAAAAAGTAAAAATTATCAAATAAGTAATGAATGAGAATAATATTACAATACAAGTAAGTCAGTATATTTTGTTAACTTCAGAAATAACATTTAAGGCTTTCTTGATATATGATAATAGTCTAGTAAGAATTTGGTATGATACTTTAACAAGGTCACATAGTTTTTACAATCTACTATTTTGTATTTACTGTGAAAGAGGAGGAGATGAATGGGAGAGACATGGGAAGAAACAAAATGCTTACTAATCAAAATATATATTCGACTTTATTAACTTGATGAAGGCCATAAGTCTCAAGCTCTTGGGTGAACTGGCATGATTTTGTTTAAATGCATTTGGTGATGATAAAGTTCTCAATCATATTGCAGGTTTTTTTCTGAGCCCAGTGGTAATAAATCAGAAGATCCATGTCATGTAAGCCTGTCAGCATTTGGGACTTTTTCAGGTAATGATCTAGGAAACAAGAAAGATTTTCAGTGAGTAGCCCTTACTGATTCTGAGTTTTCATTCCTGTCACTCTGACTCTTGTTAAAGGTGGCACTTGATTTGCTTTAGTAAAGGATCCATTAAAGTCATAGAGGCATACTAGATACTTTTAGGTAGCAGTGATAAATGGTGTATTGAATCAGCATGTGAGGCATCTGTTTAAATGCAGATGTTACAATACTGTTGGTATAATTACATAATTGCTCATTGTAATTTTAATTACTTGTATTTACCTTAGTTACATATATTTATTACATTCACTTGAATACAGGATAACCAACTGGAAACTATGTGAAAATAATAAAGGCTTTTTCATAAAAAAAGGCATTCATAACAAAGTAGTTATGAATAATATGGTAAAAAGCAGGGGACAGGTACAGGGATAAAAGGCAGCAGAAATCACAGACTCCCCAGATCTGGGTTAATAGTGGATCATGGAAGTTTGGGGAATATCACTGACACTTGTACACTGGGCAGGTCCATTTTTCACACAGATGGTGTGTGAATCTAGGAGTGCTAAGAGTTACATAAAACTTTCAGACTCCTCTGGTCTCTGAAATAAATGAGTCCTGCTCACCCATAAACCCAGAAAACTTTAATTTGTGTATGTCCAGGTGTCATCCCAAAAAGCTGATGAACCTGTAAGTCCAAACTCAGTTGATGGGGAAGGTGAATGTCTTAACGATGCTTAACCCAGCCACCTTTGGGTTTGTTTCTGTGTTTTTTTTTACCAAAACCAATAACAGGAATAATAAAAAGGACCTTATTACCTCTACTGAACAAGAGAGTGGCCCATGCTTTTTAGTAGACAGCAGAGAAGGCACACAGGGTGAGGGGATGATGAAAGCCTCACCTAACAAAAACATTATTTGTGTTTTGCTCCTTGCTCAGGAATTGCTCTCCTGTCAGGCATTCTTGGTACTCAGTAATCACAAGCTGAAATGGGTTGCATTTCAGATGAGATATGTTGGAAACCATATGCTTTTATTTCTAGAATTCATCATTATGGTTTGTCTAAGGTATGGTGTCTCCTGTGGTTAGGTAGAGCCCTTCCCAGGTTCTGGCTGCTGTCGGAGAAGTGTCTTTCCTTTTGTCTGGAAGCAATCCTTGGATGTATTCAGTTTTGGAGGTGGACTCAAAATTTCGGTGGTGGTCTCCTGAAAAGAAATAACAGTTCTTTCCCATAGGAAGTAAAGTGCGTAGGGCCAGTGTTTCAGGGGCAGATAATAGGCTGTGCATGGCAGGTATTAACCATACTGTCCTGGCACATTTTTTCTGGGAGAAATCCCTAGAAATAATCCATTTTGGAGGTGGAACCACATTGCATTGGTGGTCTCCTGGTAGAAAATGACAGTTCTTTCCTTCTCCCACAGATGAACTGTCATCTTCTCTTCACTCTCACAGATCTCACTTGCTAACCATAAAGAGTCCAGCAGCTGAGCCTATGCCAAATGTCCAAGAAGGAAAACGCAGCTGATTTTACTCTTTCCCAGAAAGCAGAGAACTATACCAAACTCATGGCTGCAATGCACTTCTCACCTATTCCTACCATCCACACTCTCAGTCTCACAGCCCAGACCAAATCTGAGCAGTTTCCAGGTACAGCCCAAAAAAGAGAAGTGTGCCAAGAGAGAAAGCTTTCCGTGACCTGCTCCTTCTAATTGCGAAATTCTAGGTACTCTGTTATAGGGGTTTTGGGGGTTTTTTTTGTTTGGTTGGTTTGTTGGTTTGTTTGGGGTTTTTTTTAACTCCTGGTGAATGTTCCACACCAACAGCCTGTCTGGGGTGGGGTAAGTTCAGGCTTCATTGGTCGCCTGGCTTGGATCGTCCCCTTGAAACACTGATGACTTTTCTCTGCAAGAAGCAGGATTCTTGCTTTCCTCTGCCCGAGACAGAGGAGGAAGGTAGATTTTTACTGTGTAACTTTAGCTGAAGCAGCAGCAGCCAGAAGGGAAATAGGGGCTGGCAGTTTTTGACTGGGAGGTGCTTAGTTTGGGGGTTCATCTTTTGGGCTGGGTAGTTTTTGACTACTTCAAGCCCCGAGGGAGGTCCCGGTTTCGCCTCTGCCCACTGCCTGGACGCCTCCTCGGAGCTGCTGAGGACCAAAGGAGCTCCCCTTTGTCACTCGCTCTCCCCGCTTTTCCCTGGACGGACCGGCACCTCCGTCCCTTGCCGGCTGCCGCCTCCAGAGCCCCGGGCGCGGCGCGGACTGCCCGGGGCTGGCGCTGCCTGGGGAAGGGCTTCAGCCGCCCCCACTCTGCCATACAGTCAGATAGTCCCTGTGGGGGGCTCGCCCTGGGGTCCCAGCCCAGCTGCCGCGGCTGAGATCCGCCCTTTGGGGCTCGGCTGGAAGTGGGAACCGCTCCCTGGTTCCCCAAAAACCGGCACCTCCGGGACCCGACAGCGCCCCCTGCTGGGCGCGGCTGTGACTGCGCCGAGGGGCGAAAAGCAGCTCCTTGTTTTGGGTGGGAGTTTGGTTACGGGGCTGCTGCTTGTTTTGTGGTGTTACCTATATATATATGCATATTCTTTAGAAAAGAGCTGTTATTTTCTTTTCCGCACCTTCTCGACTGGAGCCTCTTAATTTCAAAGTTATAATTACTCAGAAGGAGGAGCTTGGTTTTTCTCCTGTCTTGCCCTCCTTAGCTAACGTTTCTGTCTTGTTAAACTGAGATGTTTATTGGGGCCCAACGTGGGGCTCGACGACCGGAAAGGTGAAAAAGGGATAACAACTCTTGTGTAATCCATCTGTGTCTCGATTTCGGAGCCCCTAGGCCCCATGCTGCCTGAGTTAGCAGCTTCTCTTTGGCACATAACCATGCCCAGAGGCCTGTGCAGCTTGGCTGTTTTCTTCAGCTTGAATGATAAGACCCAAGTGGTGATAACTGCTTTCGAGTTCATATGTTGGGTTTATGACACTGCAAATTCACCACCTATGAGTCTCATCTGGAGTATGTCCTCAAGGCTCTAGCCTAAGCTGTTTCCTCCACGGATTTAAGGATAATGGCACCAATCCTTGTTGAGAAACACAGGGGGGTATGTTTTCCCAACCCGTCATCCATTTCCCCTTTTAGTCCACTACAGTTGCTTCTGGGAAGTTTAAATCCTCTTTAGATGCCAGAGATGTCTTGCCCTTTGGGCTTTGCGTGCAAGTTTGTGCCATTATGGCCTACTAATATATGAAGATAGGGCCAGGAATTGTCAAGGATGCATCCAGAAGCCCACCCCAGGGGTGGGAAACCTCAAGTGGCATGGGCTGTGGGAAGATATGGGTAAGTTCTTAGAAAATTGTTCCAACATGGAAGTTCACCCTTGAACAACTCCTAAACCCCATGAAAATCATGAAATCTGTGAAGGAGAAAGGTTTTGGTAGACCCATGGAGGGGCAGCTCACAGTTGCACGTGGAGCTTTGTTACTGCCTACCAGAAGCTGCTCGGCATGGTGCAGAACTTCCAGGGAAAAGGGAAAGACGAGAGTAAAACACCTGATACCATGGTGACTCAGGATATGGCCAAACCAAAAGAACAGACCAAGCCAATGGAGGTTGCCACATATCTCACAATTGAACAAAGACAAGAACCCACTTAGCCCCCACCTCCAGCTTGATAAATGTTCGGTTATTCAACCTCTCACCTCTACCACCAACCAACCTTCAATTAAAGGGCAGGCCATGGCTCTCTTCAGGCATCCAGGATAAGGAATGTTGCTGTTAACCAGCATTTAAAAACTTGTAAGAGCAGAAATTGCCTCAAAAATTACACTGGAGTAACACAAGCTCCTCTAGCAGGTAGTAACGAAATCTTTTAGTTACCTAAGCATAAAAGAATACGAGACTCATCACTACAAGCCAAACTTGAGCACCACTTCAAAATATACCATGAAGGTGTAGGGTGGAAGCTTTTTTAAGAGAAACAGTGCCTGCCAGTGGGGCAGAATGGGGAAATGAATTCAGAGTTTTTGAAGAAAACATAAAACCTCACAATAGTAAAATTAAGTAGTGTTGGGTAATAAAAACACCCTCACTTTTTGAAATTATTCTTGCTTTAGACTACAGCTGCTTGCTTTTATTGAAAAACATTAGGTGGAACACTCATACTGTACAAGAAACGCTGACAATTAGTCAAATGCACAGAAGACCAAAGACAAATAACTGAAATATCTGCATTAAAGCAAAAAAAATTGCTGGCATGTGTTCCTAGTTAGCATTTTGAATTAATGGTTCAAATATATACCAAGTTTTGCTTAAAGGAGTGCTGCCAACAGCCTGGTTTGGTTTCCTCCCCTTGAAGCTGTAAAACATCTGACTTTCGATACTGCAGTTGTGAGATACTGAGTTCAAATCTCACTGAATTATATATTCATGTGGGTCAGAGTCAACTGGCCTTAAGTGTGTGGCTGGGCCTGCAGGTACATGGCAAGGCCTGCCCACAGAGAGCACATGGCAGAGCCACAAGGCACAGGGTAAGGCCTGCAGCCAACACGGATGGCTGAGCCCACGGAGCACACAGGGCAGCTCCAAGAGCCATGTGGCCGGGCTATCAGCCAAGGCAGACCTGCCTGGTAGCCCACCCACACCACACCCCTGGAGCCTGTGACTGGCTACACACCCCTCACTCTGGCCTGGAAGGCACGGAGTGGTCAGTGACTGGATATCCCCCCTGGGAGGCAGGACCAAACTATATAAATGTGGGAGCACGAGACCCTACGAGAGCTCTTCTCTTTTGGCTGCCGCCATGAGAGCCATCAGATCGTGGCAGTAACTATTTTTCTCTCCTTCCTCTCTCCTCTCTGTTTCTTTACTTCGTTTTCTTCCTTTAGTCTTTTCTTTCTCTTGTGGGTAACTTAAAACCAATGAGTTGTGTTCTACTAAGATGGTGTACTGATTGTTTTGTGGTGGACGCTTTTGTGAACTGAGCCTTTGTGCTGGGTGGCTTGGTGAAATACTTATGCCTTGGTTATGCCACCCCTGTAAAACCTTTTGCCAAAATATCTTATTTTCTCACTAAATTAAAAGAAATTCTCTTAGAGAAAGTGTAGCAGCGTTTTCTCTATATGTGAATTCAAAGTAAGAACGTACTAAAAGCTTTTCAAAAGTTTAGTAAGCAAACATGAAATTCTTAAATATAAGTAATATTTACAGTTAAGCGTAAAGCTTCAAAACTGGAGCATTATAGCATGGAAAAGCCATTTTATCTAATGCTTTTAAAGCCTTTATTGATGTCACATTTTAGCTTTGAACTTGTAAAAAAAAAAAACCCATGAAACTAACAAACCACAAAACCACAGTTTTTGGCCCATTCCTGTCTCTGAGCATGAGTTGAGCAAAGGCTGTGGAGACAAGACAGGCAAAAGTGACTTAATGTTGTTCCTTCAGACATCACAGCATCACAGGGAGGTTTTGCATTGGTTTAGGAAAATGCACACCCAGTTCAGTAGATATTGAATATCAGGGAAGTCAAGAGATAAATTCTTTGCTTTCAGAGAGAAAAAATTAAATAAATATTTACATTAAACCAGAAGTCTACAGATTGATTTATCACAAGTCTTGCTTAAGAAAAAAAAAAAATCTATTTCTATCTGGGGTATCCTTTTAAGAGAAAGAAGAGGTTGGCTAGGATGCTTACTCAGCACTGTTCCACTACAGCACGAGCCACTCATGTCTTTCAGCTCTCTGACAGCTTTTCCAATGTTTCCACTGATCCCAGAGGATTACAAGGACAAGTTTCACTTTCTCCCGTCTTCAGCAGTCAAACATGTAATTTCTTTCAGACTTTCTTGGGCAGAGGAGCCACCCACGACTCAATAGCTGTCAGTCTTGCCTCCAGAGCTTTTAATATAGTGTGTGACTGCAAAACAACCAGGGAGAGGGACGGTTACAAACGGAATTTCACAATACTAAGAGCAAGTGTAGGTGACAGACAGGGCTCAAATCTGATCTCACATTACCAATCCTATTTGATTTTACTTCGGTTACTTTCACAGTTCGAAAGCTCACTTGACTCTAACGTTCGCTCCGTAACTTTTTCCAGCCTTGGCGCCAGAGCCACACGCTCGCCTTTTGCTGGACAACCATCACCTTCCACAGTCAACTTCCTTATGCTATTTGCTCCCAGCCTTCCCTACCTGCAGTCACAAGTTTTCAGTAGAGTAAAACATCAACTTGATTTATGATGTAATATTTCAATACAAAGTTACAGCAAAAGCATTTGCACAAAAGGCAAAAGAGACATGGCTATAAGTTAAGTGAAGATCTGGAGAAGTGAATCAGAACTAATTAGGAGTGAAATATCAAATTCCTGAGACATAAATAGGAATCTAACGCTGTGAATGATAAACAGAAAATGCCAGTTACTGTGAAAATTAAAGGAAAAGTTACTGAAAATCTGGCATAACACAAGATCCTAATGGCATGGAGCAGTACAACAGACGTTATAACTCACAGAATTGCTCTGGATGAAATAAGCTGTTTTGTAGAAGCTATTGAAGGATATTAAGATTTCGCAGAGGTGATTTAAACAAAGAATGATATAAGGTTAAATCTTACCTTTTCCAGCACCTCTTGCAAGACAGCGTGACTTTCAAGAGTCAGCGGCTCCTCATCAGTAAGAGCTTGCTTTTCTGAGGATCCTAGAACATAGCTGAAATGCCACAGTTTAGATCATGAGCTTCTCACTCTGAAGGCAAAAAGCCAAAGGTAATGCTGCTCCAGAACCCCGAAAGACAGCCATGGGTTCTGGGGCTTCAAGATACAGCAAAAAATTACACAGACATGGAGAATGAAGAAGTGCTGGCTGGGAGAAGCAGCCACAGCCATCACTGCCTAAGAAAGTGCCTGTTTGTGGCCAGGTTAGTGCTTCAGAGCATTTTACTGCCGTGGGAAAAACAAAGTATCAGAGCTGTGGAATGAATTAAAAAAACCTGAAACAACTGTCCAGAGTAAGAGGGTGAACAGCCACATCGATACAGCACAATAAATGGGAACCTAACAAAAAAACAGAAACATTGAAACTAGCCCAGACAGAAAAAATCAGTGTTTACTAGAGCATATGCATTCATAAAAGAACTCTGGTGTGGAGCCTTAGTTCAGGATATAGTTATTGAAGAACATTTTAAGACCACTTTAAAGTGCTATAAACCAATTAAACCCAAGCACAGCTTCATTTTCCAGACAGTTTTTAAGATGGCTAAGTGAGAGTCTCAAGCACATACTTTGCCCACCTTAGCAAGGACAGAGCAGACTTGGCCAGTACAGGTTAGACCCCCACACCAAGTTGTGCCTAAGGCCCTCTGCCCACGTTTCCTGCTGGCAATGCTAACCTCTAACAGCTAACAGGCAGGTCTATTTGGTGCTACCCATGACTGCAGGCTTGTTTTACAAACTCTCTTCAGATCAAATGAGAAGGAACCCTCTTGTGCTGTGTACCTAGTGTTATTTTCTTGGCTGGTATGCAATTTCTTACACAAAAGGCAGCCCGGGTATTGCATTTTTTTCTAGGATTTGTCTTACACAGGTGATGTTTCTCATTCTTGAGCATTATGATGCCAACAGCAGTAATACAGAAAATCACTGTGGAACAGAGCAGCACAAACAGCTGTATCTGGATATGCCACAGACACAACAGCAGCACCCCTCAGTGAGATGCCAGGTGAGTGAAATGGATTTGTCAGGCTTCCCCATAAACATTCTGCATGTACCTTTCAATAGAATCAACGCTGAAAGAGAACAAACCCCTCTTGTAGTCGAGATGCTTTGGGGTGCACTTGTAGATGTTTCCAAGTCTCCTGGAGCAGCCAGAGCAGAACAAGGTTTCTACCACGCTGTAAGTAAGACATGTAACATTTATTCAGGAGAAGATAAAAGGAAGCACCTCTCTCCATCCCTGTTCCAAAAAAATTCATGCATTACAGTTTTTTAGAGCTTTACACAGTGTAATTATGGGCACTCATCTTTCAGCCTGCATTCCCACTGGCTCCTTAGGCTGGCTGACCTCGGCAAAAACCACTGAATGGCAGAAGGGTTTGGGATGGAAGGGATCTTAAAGCTCATCCACTCCCACCCCCTGCCACAGCAGGGACACCTTCCACTAGATCAGATTCCTACAAACCCTCTCTAGCCTGGCCTTGGACACTTCCAGGGATGGGGCAGCCACAGCTTCTCTGGGCAACTTGTCCCAGGGCCTCACCAACCTCACAGGGAAGAATTTCTTCCTAATATGAGGAATAAACAGAGTGTTCTTGCAAAACTTCTAATAGTCATAATTGGTTTAGTAAGAGAGTAGAAAGTTACTGGTTATGCAGCCTTTGATCTGTGTAGTTTTCTTAGGAACAAGAGAATCAATCAGCTGCAAGGAATAAGTAACCCTCCTCCAGCTTTGAAGTATGTGAAAACTCCACATGAAAGGTATAGTTTGATAAATTGTACACTGAAAAGGGAGGGGAGCCTGTAACCCTGGAGTATCTCAGCCCATGGAGAAACAGGGAGGGATTTGCATTCTGGGTGAGATAGGATAAAACAGAGGCTGAGTCCCCTACCAAGTTGAATGACCTCACTGAGGTTTGTTCAGTGAACTCTCCCTTTTATTCGAATAAAAGTTGATTTTTTTTTTTTTTTTAGTTAGCTTCTCTGTCTCCTGGCTATTTATGTGTTTCCAAATACCTGGATTTTTTGAATACTAATGTCTAATCTAAATCTGCCTTCTTTCAGTTTAAGGCCATTCCCTTGTCCTATCACTACACGCCCTTGAGAGAAGTCCCTCTCCCTCAGTCCATAAGCACCTTGTACAGACCTAATCCACGAGCACCTTGCACAGACCACCCCAAATAAGTGTTTCAGGGGCTCCCCGGGGACACACGGGCACTCCCGCCCGCCGGGCCGTTTTACCGGGCTTGTCCTCAGCGCCTTCCCCGGGAGCTCCCGGTTCCCCCAGGACAGGGAGGGCAGTGCCCAGGCGGGGACCCCCCCACACCGTCTCACCATCCGCCCTCGTCGGGCAGGTTGGAGAGCTTCCGCTTGTGGTCCACCGAGACGCTGGCGGTCGCACCTGCACAGGGGAAGGGAGAAAGGGAGGGATGAGGGGAGGGGACCCGCGGGGAGGCGACCCGCGGGGAGGGGACCCGCGGGGAGGGGACCCGCCATGGCGGCGGGGCCGGGACTCACTGCGCAGCAGGATGCAGCCGCCCTTCTCGTCGTTGGACACCCAGCTCAGCGTGTCGCCCACCGGCCGCTTGCAGCCGGCGCACAGGAACACCATGGGCGGCTCGCTGTCCAAGCCCTCCGCGCCCGCCCCCCACTGCTTCGGCTGCTCCGCGCTCCCGGCGCTCACCTCCAGCAGCGACATGGAGCACTCCAGCTCCGACGGCGGGAACAGGGCGCCCGCCATGGCCTTGGGACCGCCCCGCGCGGAGGAAGCGGCAGTGACGCCCCTCATCGCCTTCAAATCGCCCGCCGAGGAAGCGGCAGTGACGCGGCCCGGGGAGCCCGGGCCCACCGCGAAGGATCCGCCCCCGCACCGCCCCCCGGGCACCTGGCGTCTCGTCCGGGAAGGAGAGGGCGTTTTAAGGTCACCGAGTCCAAGCAAGATGTGTGGTTATTCCAACACATCCTTTATTTACGAAGCGTTTTATGGGGTCGCGCCCAGTTCATCCTGAGTTGGAAGTGTGAGGAAAAATCTCGTTTATTAAATTTAGAAAAACGGCAAAAGTTGGCGAAACAAAAGGAATAAAACGAAAAGGAAAAATTAGTTACAACACGTGTTGGGTGTCCTAGGCATGCAGGATTCCCAGGAACACGCCTTCCAATTCAAAAGTCCCGCTTTTTAAACATTCTTAAGGTTCAACCCTGTTTATGTCATAGAACAGGCGTTCCCCTCTCCCCGACTGGCTGTGTCGTGCTGGGAGGTGGAGCATGGCAGCTTCCAGGACCAGCCATGTGGCATAAGGAGTTTCCTTACCAATATTCATTTTACAGTTCCCTATTCCCGTCCCCATGTTTCCCTGACACCGGTTCCAGGCTGAATCCGGCGTCTTACAACTCCGCGATGCGCCTTATAGATTAGTAAAGAAAAACTCCTACATTAGTGATTTGTTTAATTCATTTGCTTGTAATAAAACCGATTCTTTATTTCCCGCAGAAGGGACCCACGAGGATCGTCCAGTCCAACTCCTGGCCCTGCACAGGACACCCCAACAATCCCACCATATGCCTGAGAGCGTTGTCCAAACGCTCCTTGAGCTCTGGCAGCCTTGGGGCCGTGATCACTGCCCTGGGGAGCCTGGGGACCACTACCCACGGTCCAGTGCCCGACCACCATCTGGGGGAAGAACCTTTTTCTAATATCCAGACTAACCCTCCCTGACACAGCTCCAGCCATTCCCTCGGATCCTGTCATTGGTCCCAGAAAATAGAGATCGGAGCTGCCCCTCCACTGCCCCTCATGAGGAAGCTGCAGACTGCGATGAGCTCTGACCTCGGTCTCCTCCAGATGAACAAGCCAATGTCCTCAGATGCTCAAACGTTCTTCAACACCGCAGTTCTTTACCTCTAGATAAATTCAGGAATGTCTTTCAGCCCAGCTGTGCTCAGGAGTTCTTAGGAGCAGTGCACTGCTGAGAGGGGTTGAGAGGGAAGGGTTTGTGACCTAACTGGCACTTATCCATCCCATTCTTGGGTTACTTGACATCTATCTCAGTTTAACTGTGATACAGAGTAACATAATTATCCATCAGGAAAGGAGGATTGCATTGTAAGGACTGCTGTTACATCTCTGCCAGACATTAATACTCATTGCCACTGGATGTTTTCAGTCCCAAAGCAGTCCTTGAGCTGTGGGACCCCTGAGTGATTGACACAGGCATCAGTTATGCAATTCTCTTTCTGAGGGCACTGAAGTACAATGAAGCAAGAGTATTAGGCTGGAGCTCTGAGCTAGCTTAAAATGCACTGCTGGCATGGCTAACAGAACAAACTCCTCTGAGTATTTTTGGTCATACGAATATTATTGGGATTACATAGATCCAATTCCAGTAGATGGAAGCAAGTTGAAGGTTAATAAATGTAAGTATTGTAGAGCAGTAGGTGCTAATCTAGTACAGGTGAAATGTTGCATAGCTTGTCTGACTGACCTGGTTTTGTTTCCTTGCAATAGAGCCTGTGCCGGGGCATGGTTTGTATAGATGGGTGTCTGCCTTCACACTAGTTAATTACTAACACTGAAACTCTGCACTTTATCTTCCAGCATTTGAAACTCTAAGACTGCTGATACTAACTCTTATTTGGAAGTACAGATTTTTTTAAAGTTGTTTGCTCAAGGGAAATCTGATGACTTGCAAATCTGTAATTTGGGATGTTAGCTACCTGTACCCTACTGTCAACAAAGTTGGCTGAGTGAGCAGAGATATTCATAAAACTTTTGTGGTTTTGTCTTGCAACCTCAGGTTTACATTGCAACTCACAAACATTGAGAGCCTTAGTAAAAGAAATGGATGTTTCCATTAGCCAGGAACAAAAGCTGTTCTTTTATCTTTCCTCCTTTGATTTAAGGCTGCTGAATGAATAAAGTAATAATATACATTATTGTGAAAATGCTGTCCTGCTGTGGAAGCTGATTCTGCTGTGTTTTGCAGTTTATTTTCAAAGGATATGATATGAAATAGTATTCACCCCCTTCGCCTTGCTATAGCCCACACTTAGTTTTGCACAATGAAATCGCAACATCTTTTTATGGTTACTTAAAGTGACAAGTAATTTTTTTTGTCCTAATGTAACTCCGTTGGTTCAATTTTGCTGAGATGAAATGACAGGCTTTGTTCTGAGGGATGAACTGAGTGTATTGGATGGACTGACAGCAATCAAGGGAGAGCGGGAGGCGTTTGAGTCCCTTCTACTCCAGGCACTTGCTTTCCCTCCATTTCTGCCGAGGCTCTGCCTGTGGTTCTGTCCTCAGTTAAGTGACAAAGTTAAGGGGTTTATCTGTTGCTGTTTAGTTTACTGAAGACAGCTGCAACTGTTCAGATGTGGTTTCAGAGACTACAATTGCTTTCCCCAGGGTTATTACAGTGATCTGGTCTGTAAGGAAAATGTGATGGTCTTTCAGAATACTTTCATGTCTCTGTAATTAGCACAAGAAACTGCCTTTCTGACAGTAAAGACTGAACTGGCCCATGTTAGGAGCTGCTTGTCCTTTGCTTGCTTAGAGAGCAAGAATAGGAAAAGGGAGCAGAAATTTACCCTGCTCTAGGAAAGCTTTTCTGGCTGAGGGTTTATTGCCTCCAAAGTTAGAACACCACACCTTACAGAGGGTGTAAATATCCACATCCTTCCACACAGAAAATCTTGCTCTATAATGCTGTAGAGCAACATTTGGTTCTGCTGGGACCAGGCAGGCTATGAGTAGCTTCTCTAATTCTCTTAATTTTAAAGTTAGGGCAGATAATTGCCCCAAATTCCACCAGGGAAAACCCAAACTGCACCAAAAATCAGGCATCTAAGCTTTCCATTTTTTTCCTCTCCTTAATAACATTTTTTCTACCATTTGGGTTACCTGGTATATAATAAGGGTGATGTTTGTGTTACAGCACTTTCCTCCCTGGGTATTTCTCTCTACTCAGCTGCCTGTTTTCTTGAAATTCATAGAAACTCTACTTTGAGACAAAATGCTCACCTCTGTTTAATTTAAATTTGTTGAGAGTTTTATGGAAGAAATTACCCCATGTGCTTATGAGTGATCTTATCATCCTTATTTCCATTAAAAGCAGGGTAAATCAATCTCTTACTGTTTTTTTTTCCACTTATTTCTCTCCATAAAGAAGCTGAGAACACCTTTCAGGTGTTTTTATATTCTGAGGAGATGAAAACTGACATTTTGCCATGTCAGCAGTCCAGGAGGAATGGAGACTGCATCCTCTTGGTACTATTATTCTTCCTTCTCCAAATACCACTGTGAGAACACTGTGAGAACCAGTTAAAAAGAAAACACCAAGGGAAACAACCCCACAGCTGGTTAGTTTTTAACTTGAGTAAAAGCATCAGTCAAGCAATGAAAGTACTTTGTAGGTTTTCCTGTGTTTGCATAATATTTACATTCTTATATCTCCAGAAGCCACAGTTGGAATTATTGCCTTCATGTTCTTGGGATGTGCAGGTGGATTAAGTTCAGCAAGTCCTTGCCTTTTGCACTGAGAATGAAATGTGGTCATTTCTGCTCAGATAGCAACAAGCATTCCAAGTTTGTAAAAATGTAGGATACTTCCAGGATCGGAGTAACCCAATAAATATTGCTCCAGAGAGTGTCTGCTGAGTGACTGCAGTGGGACCTGAGTGTTTGTTCAGGGGCGTTGCTGGGGCAGCCCAAGTGAATCGTGCAGTTCCCGTAACCCCTGGGATGGGATTGGAGCTCCCTGATTCAATTTTGCCTGTTGGTTGTTTTTATTTAATGTAAAACAGAGACCTGAATCTCTGCACTTCCTTTCCTCCATTATGTGGCTGGTCCCTGAAGCTTTGTGAGATTGTTTGTTCCATGAAAATGCATCTAAATCCAGCTGTAAAATCGTGGTCTTGTTTTCTATTAATAATGTTGTGCAGCTCTCTCCATTTTGTATAAAAATAATTAAAAAGCTTAATTGGCCCATGAGCTAATAGGCTATTTAAAAACATGCACACACACACAAAAAAGGTAATGGTAAAATTTAGCAATAGGAAAGCTTTTTATTGATTGTTAAAATATATTATTCCACTTTTTTAAAAAAATATCCTAATTGCAGAACTTAAAACCAGGAAGTTTTGATTCAAACTCTCCCTGAGACCTAGAGTAAGTTTATACCTCAGTGAGTTCCATGAAACATATTAAATCTGCTCTTAAAAGAAGGAACTGAAATAGTTCTGATACAGAATTCTATAAATCCAAACTCTTCATTTCTGTCCCAGTGGCTTTGAACACTTTAAAACTTTGGGCTTTTCTATATATCCTGGGGTCATGACCTTGCTTTTTAGATTTTTTTTTTTTACCAGAAGTCCCCTAATTCTCCCTTGAGGAGCTGTGGTTGGCCACTATCACCCCGTTGCTTTTTTCTGTAATAAGTTGGTGAAGACCATGTCAGAATATTGGCCTTCACATGCTAATTTAACGTTCTCTGAATTAAAGGTCATTAAAACTTTCTTTAGCAGAGGAAGAATAAATAAGCTGCCCCTCCACACTGATATTTCTCAGTAGCCCAGCAAAACTCAGCTTTCTGATAAGGGTACAGCTGGGCCAGCCCCAGTTTGAGGTTTAAAAGGGGCTGGGCTAACTCCCTTAATCTCTTTGTAGCTCTGATGAACTTCTTCACAGAAGAAACATCCAATCAAACATACTGGACCTGTTTCAAAGAACATAGTGTTTTCTGTCCTTTCAGAGGAAAGATTTATTTTGTCTTGGTCAATATTTGTCTCTGGAGTCAGTGACCCTTCCTTTTCACCCCAGTGGAAGTGAGTCGCCAGCTGTGACTTCAGGGCAGAGCACCCAACCTTCCCGAGGCCTTTACCTGGGCACTGGCCACCACCACCCTGATCCCAGGAAGGAGCATTTTTGAAACAGTGACCAAATGTGCTCCTGGGGCAGGAGTGGATTCATCCCATCTCTGAGCAAGCCCATGGCTCAGGGAGTACTTCACACAGCACTGTAGCCTTCATTAAAAAGCAGCTTCCTTTACTCCCCCAGCCACTTCATACTCCCATTTCCTCATTTTGAACACATACTCTGGCACTGGGAATCCTCTTGCTTGTTCCCTAAAGAAACCACTTGGTCCTGATAAAGCAGGCAGCCTTTTGCACTGTTTTATGATGATTACAGAAGCACTGCAGCTGAACAGGGCAAGGGTCACATCCTCTTCCACTGCACTGATGTGCTGTGAGGGTCACAGACACTTTACAACAAGCTTTCCTTAGTATTTCTCTTGGTATAAAATTCTTTCAAGGCTGGAATTCCCTACCCGTGGGCATCACCCTGAAGATCCTGGGTTGTACTTTTTCCCCTAAAATCAGGATTTGGCAGTGACAGCTCAGGCTTCAGCACCACACTGCATCCTGCACTGTGACTATGTAAAAGGAACCATATCCAAATATCTACACAGCTCTAGTCACCACCATACTCACTGGATGCTTTTTCCCAATCCATCCCTCAGCCTGGGCCTTGCCCTGTTACAATAAACTGTTAGGAGGCTCTCATGACTAACAAACTGGCACTCAGATGCCTCTCCCTAAAAAAAGAAATTGAACCAATCAAGTGATACACCTTTATTAGAGACCATAAATTATATTACTGTGTTTTATATTTGCTGTGGTACTGGTGACAGGATTACTGTGTTGTGTCCACAGACTCCATTGTCATCGCCTTTTGGGTCGGACTTGCTGCCTTCGTGACGTTACTTTTTCTTATTTTACTGTGTATGTCCCGCTCCGGATCAACTCCAGTAAAGTAAGTACAACCAGACATAAAGTAAGTGCAGATCAGTGTGATAAAATAACCTGAGACTTTCACTCCCTTGAATGATCCAGCAATCACATACAACATTTATAATTGCACAGAGATGACACTCTTTATGTAATTATTGGATTGGAGTGTCTTTCGACCCACAGCCATTCACTGTTTGCATAAATCACCTGCAGAAAAAGAACTGATGAGGTTTGCAGGTGACATAACACAGCTCAAATCCATTGGTTTCTCAAGGAGCAACAACATTAAAAAAGGCAGCTTACCCAACTAAACCACAAAGCAGGAGGCAGGCTGACAACACAAGAAACATGGAAATGGACATAAAATTGCAGGATAGCAGAGGTATGTTCCCAGTAATTTACTATTCCTAAAAAAATGGCAGAAGTCTGTATACATGAAAATCTCAGTGTGTTTGTGAGACTTAAAGTATTGATTTTTAAGATTTTTTTTCACTTTTTCATCATGTTACTAAGTTAAATACTTGGCTTAAAAATATCCGTATTTATCCTTGATATGTTCAATTTTGGCCTTCAAAAGAGCTATTGTGAACAAGGCAAGTCTAGGAATGTTTTGTGGAGTGCCCAGGAATCATTAATGAAAAGCACTATTGGATGAGATTTGCTTAGACTTTTCATTTTTCTAAGCTTGAAACATACTGTAAGAAAACAATTTTAAGACTGAAGGGAGTATTCAACATCCCTCTGCACACACAAAACTTGCCCTTTTTGACTGAGTTCCATTTGGTTTTTAAGCCCCACTTCAATTACCCTTCTCCCAGTTCCAGCAACGAAACCGAATGGGGTATCTGGAAGAAATCATTACTGTAAACTTCCACCAGCCTCCCCTGTCATCCTCTTTGTTATGTCATCCATCCCTTACCCTTGGCATGACAGTCACCCGATATCTGTCTCTTTCCCTGTGATAATTCTGATACATTCACCCAACAAACACACACACACATCACTGGTCAAGGCTGGAGAACTTTTACCTTCACCATTTCTGTTCTCATCCATCTCTCTGTCACTCCCAGGGACATGCAGGGTACTGTGTGCTCTCCCAGCTTGCTCAGGGCCAGGTCAGAGGAGCCGGCTTTCAAGCCAGGTGGGTCCTATGAGCGCACTTTGTGCTTCAGGGGAATGTTGAGCAAACCCCCACCACAGGTCAGCTAGATCCCTGGGGTGTCCCTGAAGGTTACATTTTCATAGAATCACAGAAACATGGCATGAGTTTGGTGGGAAGGGACCTTAAAGCTTATCTTGTTCCACCCTCCTGCCATGGTCAGGGATACCTTCCGCTAGACCACGTTGCTCCAAGCCCTGTCCAACCTGCCCTGTCCAACCCCAACACTTCCAGGGATGGGGCAGCAACAGCTTCTCTGGGTAACCTATGCTAGGTCCTCACCACCCTCACAGAGAGGAATTTCTTCCCAATATCCCATCTAACCCTGCCCTCTGGCAGTGGGAAGCCATTACCCCTTGTTCTGTCCCTCTAGACCCTTGTCCAAAGTCCCTCTTCAGCTCTCTTGGAGCCCCTTTAGGCACTGGAAAGGGCTGTAAGGTCTCCCTGGAGCCTTCTCTTCTCCAGGCTGAAACCCCCAGCTCTCCCAGCCTGTCTCCTGAGCAGAGCTGCTCCAGCCCTCAGAGCATCTCCATGGCCTCCTCTGGGCTGTCTCCAGCAGCTCCATGTCTTTTTTGTGTTGTAGTCCCCATACCTGGAGCTGGGGTCTCACCTGAGTGGAGCGGAAAGGGAGAATCCCTTCCCTCATCCTGCTGGTCTTGCCTCTTTGGATGCAATTTTTGCATCTCTTCCACTGCTATGCAACACCAAGGTCTCCTCTTTTGGCAGGGGCACACCACCCTCCACAGCAGAGTCTGCTGGTTTTAACCTGCATCTCCACACAGAAAACAAGCCAGTGTCAAAATGTCTTCCAAAAGGCCTATATCTACTTGTGCCACAGCTTAATCCTTGGTTAGAGACACTGAGAGGTCCTGGATCCGACTCCGTGATCTGATTGCACTACAGATTGCTCTGCAATACCAAAGAATTTGGTGCTAAGTCTTATTGGGTGAGTTTGAGATGCAAGAGGGGAGGAGGTTGTGGAATCCATGTCCCAGTCCCCTTTGTCACCATTACATTATCTCACAGAAATAAGACAAAAGGTCTGGGGCATGGGACCAATGATTTCAAAACCCACTAGCATGCCAAGGCAACTGATGATCACACTGCTGGGATCCAGAGCCAGTATTAACACTTGCTTCAGTGGTGTTTCTTACCATCCAAAATGATGCAGAAAAGTGAGGGTTAGTGGCTGGAGACAGTTCCTGACTAAGGTTGGACCTTCACACAGTGGGAGGGGGACAGGGCAAGTTCCTTCCTGGACCTCTCCAGAGGAACACTGGTCTCCCATGCATTTCATTGGAGGCTATACATTCCTGGCAGCCGTGCACAACCCAAATTTTCTGGCTGTCCAGAAAATGTGTAATGTTGGAAAAACATTACAGTTTAATGTTGGAAAAAAACCCACATAATGTTGGGTGTAATGTTGGAAAAAACCCCACGAGTTGGGTGCCCAGAGAGTTGGAAGATCTCTCTATCTCATCCCTTGTGCCAGCCTCTTGCTCTCAGAGAGGTTCACTCCAGGGCCCCTGGGCTCCCTGGCAGCATGAGCTCTGCTGGCTCCACACAGATCTCCTGCAGTAAGAAACTCTACTCAGTGTTTAGATGTGGTGCCTCGTCACCCTCACAGTAATCACGGATATGAAGCTGCCTTTATCTTTCAAATCATGCTTCCCTCAAAAAATGACATCAGACATTTTTCACTGTACTTGGCTTTCTCTAGATCTGCACTGCCTGGAATTAGCTTTTCTGCCCTTTGAATCACTATTTCAGTTGTATCTTATCTCAGATTTAATTCTGTGTTTTTGTCTTGGCCGAGGTCAGTCACAGCACTGCCTTAGAGTACTCTGAGTACTGGGACTCTGGAACTCTTCCAGCCTCCTCCAACCTCCCTGCTGTCCCAGGGATGGCTAATGATTAACAGACCCTGCCAGAGTTCTCCTCAGACAGTCCCTAGGTCTCTGAGATGCAAGTTTTCCAGCTGATTTTAAAACATGGATAGCTAGCTGATGGTATTTAGCTACTTAATGGACTGGAAAGGAAACATCCTGTTTTGGTAAGAGTTTTTTTGTCTTGCTTCTGTCAAAGAGAGAGAAGAGAAAGTAATAGAATACACCGGCAGCATAACAAAGAAACTCCCAAACCTGTGATGGGCCTGTTGCTGAGACTTTGGGGTTTTGTTTCTGCTTTTTGAATTACCATTAAGCAAAATCTCTCTTGGGCTAGTCTTGTCAGGCACAGATATTTTAAGCTTTCATTTGCAAGTAATATAAATTTGTGGTTATAAAGTTTATATTTCACTTTCTCCCATTTGCTTGATCTTGCTTTTTAGATTTTGGTTATTAGCTTTATGTAGCCAATGAAACACTTGCTTTTAGTCCAAGATATCTTCTTTCTCCCTTCTGATGGCTCCAGGGCATTAATAAGGCTTTTCAAAAATTTTCCATTGTCACTTTCGGGTTACATTTTTCTTCCCAGTGTAATTTTCCTCACCACCTTTGAATGCCTAAGGATACAGTAGTAGTTGAGATCTTGTCTTCAGCCCTGTTAACTAGAACTTACTGCTTCTAGGCCAGGACTCATCTGCTATTTACTTTTTAAGGGTGAAGTTTGGGAAACTGCTGGCAAGAAGGCTCAGGGAGGAGAGGAGGCAGGTGCACTCTGCTGTTCTCATATCACCCCTTCCACCCCACCACTTTTTCTGGCAGAACCACACGTCTTTGAGTTGTTGTTGTTTGTACACTGGAAATTTCCTGCTACTTGAGTCCTATCTGTTCTTTTCTAGGTCTGTCCCATTTCCTTGGTCAGTTCCCCACCAGCCCTTAGAGCGGTGTCTTGTTTTTTTCCCAACCCCAGTATCAGGCAATCCTTCCCAAATATCTCACATCCCTCTTGTTCTTGCCCCCAGTGACACCGATTCACAGTCTCAGGAAGCTCTTATCCCTCTTCACTTTCCCAGAAGCAGCAGTGACAGTTCCCTTCACCCTTGGTACAGAGCAAGTCACAGCAAAGTTTCTACTTTCCTCTTTAAAAATCTCACTAAAGGACCAAATTAAGGGCTGGACCGAAGGTCCCATCTTGAGGGAGAGAGGGGAGACACCTCATACCTTTCCTGTTGGTCATACTCCATTTCCAGGCAAGGACATGGTTCTCATGGTGGATGAAGAAGGCTGAAGTCCAAGAGCTTCTCTCATGCTGGATTCAATGTCTTCTGTGTTAGAAGCAGCATCTTCTTTATTTCTTAAAACTTGATGTACTTTCTGTTGAAACTGAGACTGTCTCTCTTCCAAACACATCCCTGATAGCTGTACTTTTTTCTGTCCACACATTCCAGACAAGTGATTGTAGGGAGCCAGATGGAAGAAAGCAGTTCCAATGGGGAACAGCCTCACTGTGATGACCTCAGGAGCCCATACTCAGATGTGGTTGCTACTTAAACACCTATCTCCCTTTTGGATGAAATGGGCATTCCTGGAAGGATCTGAGCCTGAGGTAAAACTGGAAGAGGTCAAACCAACCCAGCAGCACAGTTCCCATGGCTGCAGAGAAAAGCTCAGTGCTGTGACTGCCTTTTAATCACCTGGATTCAGGAGAAAAAGGACAATGTCTTTCAACAAAGAACAAACCTGAAAAACCCTGGATGCATAAGAGGAGGCCATATTTGAGTAAAATGGCTCAGCACTTGCCCCAAGAATGGAACATATCCTTTATTTACTTTTGCAAAAAAATACTTGGTTACTTAAAATTTATTAAAATACTGTCTATCTAGAAGAGCCTTTAAAAAGCAAATGGCATGTGGTGGTTTGCACTAATTATCTCAAGGGAATGTCTTCCTGAATAAAAAGTTACTTTACTTGCTACCTGGAAATACAGTTTTGCTACCAACAACCAATTGCTTTTTGCTTCCCTTTTGAAATGGTCAATGGTAAAGAAACTGTCAGTGTTGAACAATCTTGAAATGGTATCTGCCAGTTACCAAGGTCTTGGAAAAAGGGAATATGTGTCATAAATCAAGAGAATGTATTTTATATCAAAGGAAAATGCTGGCAAAACCACCAAATCAACACTACGTTTCTGCACGAGGTTGATGAATAGTTTGACAGAACTGCTGAGGGTCACGGCAGTGTTTCAGTGACGTGGAGGGCATGGGTCCAGGTCAGCTGGAGCAGAGTCAGAAGAGACACACACATTACCTCTCTCTTCAGTGGCCTTGGCTCTTCCCAGCTCTCCTCCCCACCAAACCCAGGCAGAACTGGAGAGGCTGAGGTGCCCTCAGAGCTCCAGGAAGCACAAAGCTGGTCTGCAGAGTCAGGCTGAGGAAGGCAGCGAGGGCTGGAAGAGAGGTAAAGCTGCACAGCAAGTTCCTGGGCTGAGTACAACACAAAACTTATTTGAAACTTGAGGAGAAGCATAGAAATTCCACATTCCCAAGTAGGCAGCAAAAACTCCTCCAGAGAAGCACTGCCAGAGCAGCCTCATGTGGGAGTGTGGGCCAGGATGATGCCAGGGTGGGTGGGTTGGGCTGCATTATCAAAGCCTTGAACACAAGAGACAGACCAAACCTGCCAGGCAGATGTTTGTATTGCTGGTCTGTTTTTTAAATCTTCAGATTTGTTTAGCCCCAGAGATAAGACACTGCTGCAGTTTGCTTTGTGAGCAAACTGACTGTGAGTGGTGCTGGGCTCAGAAACCCACCCACGTGTGAAGGCTGCTGGGTGGTTTTCCACACTGAGCGTGGAGAAAGAGGAAAGGCTGCAGAAACTGATGGTGCAGCATGGACAGAGGTATCAGAGCCAAGTGTTTCCATTAGCCAACTCAGATGGCCACAACAGCCTCCCCCTCCTCTCAGGGCCCCCTCACCCTTTGCCAGAGCTGAGGGAGTTCTCACAGGAGACAAGAATCCACTCCCTTGCTGGCACAAGTTCTCCCACTGCAAATTGGGAATTACTTGCAATAGTAAGTCCACTGCAGTCACACAGCGTCATCAAAGACACTCTGAAGAAAACCTGACCATCCAGACCCATTTTCCTCCTAAGGATGCAACTTCAACCATTCCTGCCCCACCTGTATGCTCTCAGCTGGAACCTCTCTCCTGACCAGTTCTGCATGGCCTGCCTGCTCCAGTATCCTCCTCCCTGACTCAGGACAGACTTGTATCACCCTGTTTTTTAAGATCCTCCACTCCACAAGAGGATTTCAAGGGGATTTCTGGAAGATGTGGATACTCTCATTCATGACAACAGGTGTTCTTCCATGGGTTGCACTGGAACATGGCTCGGAGCACATAACCACTAAAAAAGACCTTTTTTATTTTTTAACTTTCAAATTACCTGGAAATACAGTATGAAGTATATAAACAATAATAAATAATATACAAAACACAACCCTGGCTTATAGCACCCAACTTGGGGGCAGGGGAGGGGGGGAGCAATGCATTTGCTCCCATGACATTCCATATGTACCCATTTCAAAGCTTCCCAGTGCTTTGCTTTCCACAGGGAGCACTTTATTTCCCCTGCCCTCAGAGTCCTCCATTAGAATCAGAGAATCATGAAATTGTTTAGGCTGGAAAAGCCCTCTAAGATCAAATCCAACTGTTCCCCAGCACTGCCAAGGCCACCACTAACCTACGTCCCCAAGTGCCACATTCACACTGTGATCCCTCCTTATCCTTGGGTTGGTGGAATGGTCTTACCTCATTTCTTTAATTATCTCAACATATCATATTATAAACCACTGCGGGGTGTGCTAAGGCCCTCAAGACAACCAAAAAATCCCTTCCCTTTGTGTCATGGGTATTTTCTTTGACAGTTAGGTGAAATGGAAAGACATCTTTTGTTTTGGAACTCTTTGGTTTCACTGTGCCTGTTTGTTTTTTGTAAGCAAGGAAAACAAGGGTTTTTTTTCTTCATACAGATTTCCTGATGTCAGCCCCCTGAAACAAAATGTAGCCTCCAAGGGGCTTTCAGTTTTAAGAAATATTATTTTTAACTCAAGTCCTGATACAGAGCTGACAGCTTCTTTAGGACAAGAATATTCAAATGTAAAAGCAATCTCATTACTTGTGTCTCACGTTTTTTATTTAAAAACCACAACAAATTCAATACACATCACAAGGAATGCGCAGTTCTGATTTTTCCCTCTACAGAATTTGTACAAAGGACCTGGGCACAGCATGTAGTTGTGAGACAATTTACTAAATCCTGGTTTACATTTCAAAGCTTCAGGTCCTGCGTGTTTGCAGATCTGGACTGTTGTGTTCACCTGCCCTCCAGGCCCCATTCCAGAACTATCTATCAGATTTCACAGAGAATTCCCACTAAAACCCACAAATGATCAATTAGCAGCAAATCCCTTGGGGTTTAGTTCCATCTCTCACCAGTTCCAAGTGAAGAGAAGATGGGCCTTTGCTGCAAGTTCCAGTAGCCATGATGGTCAGGGCTTTTTTTAATTTAAGAAAAAACAAGGATAATAAAAATAGACCAGCTCTGATATAAATGCTTTCAAAAGCCATATAATTTAAAACCAAGAAGAATCACAGACCACCATGATTCCAGTGTTCAGTCTTTTATTCACACTGGTTTTGGTATGAAATAAACTGGGTTCTTCAAGAAATAGTAAATCATCACAGCTAAACCTCCAGCTCCTCCTTCTTTGCACTTACACCACATTGTGGGACATTCTGCAGCCTTTTTTCCCCATTTTATATTGGAGAGAGGACAGACTTTAATGACACAGGGACTGGAACTGTATCTGGACACAAATCCAGAGTGCAGGAAACAGTCTTTTTGGTTCTTCATAAAGTTAAAAATGCCTTAATAAAAATTATATAAATGTTGTGTTCCCATACTGTTCAAGAAAAGGGAAATTGGAACTTTAATGTCCCACTGAGAGACAATGAATACAATTTTCCCCCATTGGAACTTTAATGTCCCACTGAGAGACAATGAATACAATTTTCCCCCTCTGAGTTTGCTCAGTAAACAATAATAAAATACTGATTTTTATGACCAAACCAGTTAGGTCTGTATGGGGACAGCTCAGGAGGGTTTCACGGCTCACAGCAATGATAGCAGAGCACAGAACATTAAAGATTAAGAGTCAGTTCCCTGAATTAATGCCCTGATGTTGCCAAGTAAAGGGTTTTGCAAAGAGACATAATAGTTTCTTCTCCTTGTTCCTGAGTTTCCAAGTCATCACTGTTTATTTCACCATCTGCACTAGTGCAGATCAATCTGACATGAGTTATTAACATATCTGGCTCCTTTGCTCCAAGCCACATGTCCTTGATGTAAACGGATGTCAGGAATACACAAACAGCTGTGGAAGACAAATTAAGAGAAATCAGATACTTCCACACAGTAATATCAAACCATTTACCTCCAGACTTATGGTTTAAAATAGTTTCCTGTTTCCCTAGATGGAAAATCTGGGGGGGGGTTTCCCATGCAAAGCCAATGACTCCCCTCACACGAAGGAAACAAACCAGTTTCCTGTCAGCTTCCTTAAATAAAACAGTTTGAAATCTGTCAGTTGCTAACACTGACCAGTACATGGATCAGCACCCATGACCACATGGACTTGTTTGTTGCAGACTGTTTTTCCCCTTGGAATGGTATTTTTTGAACCGAACTCCATTCTAGTCCTCGAAAGGGAAGTTTCTTTGTGGAAATATGAGTGCTGTACTGTCAGAAAGCCCCACAAGTGTGACCCTTCTCTGTGTTGCCCGCCCTGAGTTCATCCCATCACATATACAGCTTCTACCTTGGAAGGTTATGAGCTCCAGTGGACGTGGGCAAACTTCAAAATGGTCTGTTGAATTAAAAAAACCCATGGAACTCCCTACTTCCTCCCATTACTGCCTTGTAACAAGAGAGATAAGGAAGAGACAAGTTACCTTTCTTGTTCTCATCCTCTTCTGTCGTGGCTGAGAGGCACAAGGATTTCACAAGCTCATGGAAGCTGTTGGCCAGGCCCTGAGCATCCATGAGCTGAAGCATGATGGAGCTGAGCACAGGGAGCTCTTTGGAGAGCTGAGCCTCACAGACCCGGGTGTAGAACTTGAAGAGGTTCTTCCTCAGTGTCTCATCCCTAAGCATATCCTGCATGGCCGCTGGCTGTGGCACGACACAACCCTGGAGCCAGCGCAGCATCAGTGACACGTTCTGCTCACTGAGGCTGTACTCCACCATGGACTTCACCAGCCATTTCGTGACCGTGAGAGTGGATGCACAGGTGAGACTGACTGAGTCATCCCCGAGGTCATTGGGCCTGAGGGGCTCCCCTCCCTGTTTGGAAGGTGGCGCTGGGAAAACAGGCTCCCAGTGGGCAAATATGGAATTCAGATGGTCTCTGCATTTCTCCAGCTCTGACACTTCCAGGTCTGCAGCAGTGTCATCTTCTTCTACCCCGTTCTTTTTCCGAATGTGACGATATGCACGAGAAGAGGCTTGGGGCTTGTTCTTGTCTTTAATATTTTCTGTAAGAAGAAAACCACCAAAAGAAATATCAGATACTCTAAAGTTATCTATGTACTTTTCTGGTACAAAATTATGCAAGAAAGGTGGTCTCCTGTGTTGATTCAGTAGCTAAAAGGGTAAGTACCAGCCTCGTTTTGCTGCCTCATGGAGCCTGTGCCATTCAAATGGGCTCTGGGCAGCTCCCAAGGACTCCAGGCTGGAACACTGCTCTGAACAGGATCACCCAGCCTAGAGGTGAGAGAAGCCCTCAAGGCTTGGAGCAACACCTTGTGTTTTAAACCCACACATACAATAAGTTACAGATGTCACTACAACAACTCTCTTTGTGTCTTTCTGAGGAGTTTCAAAGGGTGTGAAAAACTTCAGAAAAACTGAAGCTTTTACAGTGTCCCTTAAATATGTGATACTTTCATAATTAAACTGATACAGAACATTTAAATAAACCTATAGAAGCATTAATGTGCACCAAGAGCAGTTGTAGCTGCAGGAAACCAGCGTTGTTTTAACACCTCTCACCACCAAGTTCCTTGGACATTTTATTCACAGAGATCACAAGAAAAGTCACACAAGTCTAGACATATTTTTCCTTCCTTCAAACACTGAAAAGATAACTATTTAATTTTCCCTTGCTTTATTTTTACCCATGTATCACTTTCAGATCCCCCAACTACACTGAGAACAATTCAAACCTTTGAGCACGAAGCCTCCAGGCACTGCTTTTTCTTTTGAGATTTAAGAATACAGTTTCTCAAACCCTGATACCAGATTTGCAATTAAGTTTCATTTTAAAGCTCTTTCCCTTTTTAAAACTGTGTTTCTCCAAAGCTTCCAAATTGTGTTAAAGTTAGAAATCGCTGCAAGGAAGACCTGAAAAATGGCTTTCCATTTCCCTTCCTCCTCCACCAAGCCATATCAGATCACCCAAGTAAAGTTATTAACACTATTTCCTGGGAAGTTTGCCTCACTTATACAGTTGGTTTGTAACAGCCTCAACAAAGTCTTCCTTCTCTGAAATATTTTAGCACTTACTGAGCAATTCTTTGATTTGGTATTTCTGAGCAAGGGCCTGCAGGTCCTCCTGCAGCTGCAAGTCTTTGTCGATAAGGCTCCACTTGTGCAGCAGCAGCAGCACCTCCCTGTTGGAGAGGACACCCTCATTCACCGTGAAACGCCTCATCTCCCTGAAGGCCTCAACAACCTCAGCACGATATTCCAGCACAGAACTGAGGGTGCTGAAGAACTGAGTCAGCTTGGCCAGATCGAGATTAGTCCTATGAACAGAAAACACAAGTGCCATGTATTTTTCTGTGTGCTAATCAATAAAATAAGTACAAGGTTTTTTCCCCTTACAGTCCATATGGTCAGGAATTAAGGATGCAGAACTTAACAGCAACTGTGCATCAAATGTTACTTTATTCCCCGTGTCATCAAACAGTTAAACCTTCCTGTCAAAGAAATCTATCCAAATTCAGTACTCAACTTCCAAACAGAAGGTGAAAAAAAGCATGGAACTACCAGAGATCAAGACATTTTTCAAAGGGTAGAGAGGACGAGATGCAAACCGATTAAAAACAAAACCAAAGGACTTACCGAATGTGTTTGATTAACGTGATCAAAACATACAGAAATTCATTTACAAGCTGAATAGGAAGAAATTTCCTGCTCTCCTGGGATTGATTCTTTCTTTCTCTCTTGTCTCCTAAATTTGTTAGCCACAGAGTATGGAGTAAGGAAATAATTTTATTTATCACCTTGTTTTCCAGAAACCTGAAAAACAAAAGAAAACCCATTTGGAAGGCAGAGCCTGACCAGGAACTGGTCCATCACCTACAGGGGGGACCATATTCTTGTGCACTTTTGGTGCTAAGCCTTGCATGAACCTGTCAGGGCACTCTGTGCAGAAGAGATTTTGTGTGTGTGTGTGCCCACGTCTGTGAAGGAGAGGCAAGGGGAAGAGGAAGGAGCAAGAGGAAAAATGTTCTAGACAGCTCAAATCCATTACTGTGCCAGTCACTGTGCAGCAGTCCTATGACAGGATGTGAATTGTGGGCATTTGAAATTTAAAAGTTACACACACTAAAACAAGGCACTGTTTTGCTATGTTTTTCAAGGAAGTGTTCTCAAAAACACAAAGCCCCCTCCATCATCCCTCCCTTCCACAACCTGAAAGCATCTTGTTTCCATTTTCAGAAACACAAGGGACATTTCAGAGTTCAGCAAGTTCTGCCAGAACAGCCCTTGGTGCCGAACATCACCAGCCCCAACCGTCTCCATCTGTCACCTTGGTTTTCATACTCAGTCACAAAATTATGCTACTGGGGACAGTAGAATTGTTCTCATTTCTCTAGTGTTTCCCTAGTTACCTTTTCTCTAAGATGTGCAGGATCCAGGTTAGGAGGCTGTGATCCTGTATCAGCTCATAAGCAGCTCTGGTGACACGAGCAGCACTTTGCAGTATCTCCAGAATACGACTCTGAAACAGAAAATGTAACTTGTTCTTTCACAAATTCAGAAACGGTCAGGATCTAATTATAAAACTTTTAGAAGGGCATAATTAGTAATTGGACTGGTATCTGATCAGCTTCAAGGTAAAATGTATCACCAACATCACCTGTTCTCAGCAACACCGGGGAAGAAAAGACTTCTTACTTTCAAGGCTTCATACCACAGGTATGAAGTCTTACAAGAAGTCTTAAAGTAGCAGGACAATTTTATATTTTTGCCCAAGATTTCCATATCTGAGGTACTTTTAACAGACTGGATTTCTCAGGGTGGATGCTCACAAACCTGAGAGCTTCTGGAATGTGAGCTTCCTTCCTACTGCAGCACTGCACAGGTAACAAACATGCTGGTTAGGGAATACAGAGACCTAAAAAAGCAAAGGCTCTGAATGTAGGAGCAAAGTTGTGGTACACAAGTGAGGATCCATGATGGCAGGGAGCTGTTCCAGTTTCAGTGGATAAGGATGTGACTCCACTTTCTATATAAGCAATCATTTCCCCCTCCACACATACACAAAATCAACAAGGAACAGATTTTCTAGAGCGCAAGGGAAAAGTCAGCTGCTCCTTTCTGCTTTGTACTGGTTTGAGATCTGCAAGTCATGAAAACTTCTGGGGTTTGGGGGTTTTTGGTGGGCATCTTTTAAAAAAAATTCTTACCTGGGAGCCCTCATCACACAAAGGACTGTTGAAAAAGGAAAGAATGACCTGGAAGATCCTCTGGTAGTCATAAAGCTCATAGCAATGTTTGTCACGCAGCCCTTCCCCAAGAAATCTGAGGATCCACTCACGCTCTGTTTTGTACTAGAAATCATAAAGAAAAATATCCCCATAAGACATTTCCAAACAATACCTGCTCCTAAGAGCACAAACCCCTGATTCCCTGGGAGTGCCAGCTCAAGGCTTACCGCAGCTTGTTCTCCATTTCCATCCCTATCAAATTTAATCACTAACATCCATCAGGAACAGTCAGTCTGCAGCCCAAATATGCACTGAAAATGGAACCTTAAAAGTTTCTGTTCCTAAAATACTTCATTTGAATTCAGTGTTAATAATCTAAACTCGAAGATGAATGTAAGCTAGCTAGGGTAGAATTTTCTGTTTAGTGTGCTCACAGAGAACACACAGCACAACTAATTATTTCACTGTTTGTTACTATTAAGAAAACAACAAAGAAACAGGGAAATAACTTTAATTCCAACATGAAACAAGGCAAAGATGCCTCTAATTAACTGCCTATGGGAGAAGGAGATATCGTTGTATTTTAATGGCTTTTTTGTATTATTCTCTGAGGTATTATTGGATACCTACGATGTGATTACCTCAAAATCAAAACTGTAGAAAAGCTGGAAAAATCCTGGAACTTTCTTCAGGTCCAAATACTGGTGTGACAGAAGGAATCTGTTTACCTTTATATACATGTGCTCCTCTGTGAAAAGAAATAACTGTCATTGTGGAGGAGGAACACATTCCCAATACACAACCACGGAGAACAGTAAATGGCAGCTGTACTGTGCAATGTTCCAGCTGTGAGAACAGCCCAGGAACTGCAGGAGGCCTCATTATATTGCTGGCCATCCCTTCTCTTCTCTCCTCCAAAACGAAAAGCTCAGAGTGAATGAGCACAAAGCAGGTGAGAAGATAAATATGCACCATGACTCTGATTTCACCAAATCCAACAGTACTGCATTGACAGAACAGAAATCTGCAGCAAAGCAAGAGGCAAAACCTCTACACACTTCAAGCCTAATTTTTTAACCTACAGACAAGACATGTCCCCCATGAGCAGTGAAACAAGTTGCCCTGAGGGACTATGCAGTCATCAGCCCTGGAGGTTTTCTAGGATCAGTCTAGAGGTCTGAAGGTTTTCTAGGACAAAGACCCAGCGAAGCGCTCTGCCCTCACAGCTGCTCTGGGCAGAAGGTTGGGCTGGAGACCTCATAAGGTCCTTTCCAGACTGCCCTGCTCCCTGAGGCCATGACTCCTTTGCAACAGTGACTTAATGTTGATTCAGCATCCAAGGAAAAGAGAACACTCGGGCCAATCTACTCTGATCGGCTGAGCAGGACCCTCACACTCATCCTCTGCTCACCTCCACCCCAAAATTATGAGGAGGTGGTGGCCTCACCACCATCAGACTGGTTTTGTACACAAATCCAAATAGCACTTCCCATTGCTCCAGGAAGGCAGCTTACACAACACTGAAAGCTTTTCTGTGAAACCCAGGAATGCAGGATCATGGTTCCCACCAGTGTCACAGCCCTCCCCTCTTCCAGACATGCACAGGGACTCGCCCCAGGAGTGACATGCACAGGAGGCTACAGTACCTGGCTTCAGGATCTGCTGTGCCACACGAGCAATGTAGAGGGTCAGGGAGAAGGTGAACCTGAGGTTGGGCTGCCTGATTCCATTCTGCACAGTATCCAAGAGATACAGCAACTGCAAGAGCCCAGAAGAGAAAAGCCTGAACCATAAACTGAACAAATATAATAGGAGCATGAACACATAAGTCAGCTTTCAGGATATTTCATAGGTTGTAACTCAAATATCAATTCCATCAGGATTTCCATTCCTACAAACAAAATTTCTAAGAATGTCTAAAACACATTTCCCCACTTTTTCTGTCTATTGATTATAACAGGAGGAAACATAAAGCAATAGAGGAGAAACAATGGAAAAGAGGATAAAAAGCTGCTTTTAGCTCTTTCACCATGTGCATGTACATGGATGAGCAAAGGAGTGTCCATGACCTTCAAGGTCTCACCTGGCAGACTGGCAGTGCAGCTCAGCCTTACCTGGCTCTTCTCCCGAAAGCGAGCTCCTTCCAAGTGGGAGCGGAAGGAAGCCAGGACAAAATATGCAGCCGCTCTCATGTTGGAATCATAGCTGCTCAGGGCAGCTACTGTGAGACCCAGGGCATTGACTTCCACAAACTTGTGACATGCCACCACACACTCTGTGGGAAGAGGGAAAAAAGACATAGAAAAGCCGCTGGTGAGTCCCATAGTACGTAACAGCACTATAATCCTTAACATTCCTGTTCATAAGCACCCATTTCTAGCTCTACCCTGACAAACTATGACCTCACCACATGCTGAAGGCTCCTCCAGCTAACAAAGGTGTTCTGCAAATCACTCTGAACAGGAATTCTTTACTTGACCTGGAATTCATGAAGTCAGTCTCCTTTATGTGAGACAGAGATGACCCTGCCTGCCTAGGGCATGCCAAGTTAGGAGTAAACTCTGTAAAGACATATCATATCTCACTGTTTAGGGAAAGCTGAGTACAAAGAAGAACAAGAGGTAGAATTCACCTCTCCGGAGCATTTTCTGGGTGCCTAAAAGAAAGATCAGCAAATGAAAAGCCAACCTGCACTAAAAAGCTTCTGCAACAGAAAGGGCAGGAGAGTAAAACATAAATAGTCCTTTGGCCACAGCAGTTGTCCCTGTGCAGGCAGGAGTGACTCTGCTGGTAGGGCCTGTTCCAAGAGAAGTACCTTGTGGGAAAACCACAATCCAGCCCAACAGAAAACAGGAAACACTCCCTTCAATCTAACATTTACCTTCCACAGCATTTTGCCATCAGGATTTGGTGTTTCTCATTTAAAGGCTCTGTGTTTTGAAGAGTTTGTCCCATTCCTACCCACTGATGGCTAGAAAGGACTTGGTGTAAAACTGACTATTTCAATTCCATTCACCACAAAAGGATCACAATGGCACCTTTTGATGGTATTTTACCAGCTACAGTGCAAATGTACCATGGTGCTGAGTTTAGCAATAATATTAAAGTATTTTCTCGTCATTCACACTGGAGGTCAAGAGGAAGCTTCCAGAAACAAATATTCCTATTTAAGAAGGGGCCTATTTAAGCAGGGTCTTACTGATAAGTACCCATATTTGATCCACTGATTTCCCCCCCCATCACTGCCCACATAAACTAATATATATATATAAATATATATATATATATATAATATTTTTATGTCAACAAATCACAGATTGGTCCTGTCCCTGCATCAGCAGCTGGGCTGTTTCTCTCATCTTCTTCTCAACTGCCACAACTCCTAAAACTCAATTTCATGCCTGGCAGTTTCCTACCCAGCTCTGCTAGTTATGGGCCAGGTAACAGCAGGGTCTCTACCACCCCACCAGTCCAGTGCCCTTTGTCCCAAAGCTACCATCCTGCTGTCCTTCAGGCTGCTGGAGAACTACTAACAGGCACCAACCAGTCACACCAAGTGGGTGATTTCATGGGGTGGTGCCACATAATGAAATCCAAGGTTCTCACTTCAGCAGTCCACAGATTTATTTGGAAAACTTTCTTTCACTAAAAACATGCAGTGGTAATATCTTGCATCGAGACTGCGTTCAACAATTAACAAAAAATGACGAGTTATTATTTAAAAAACCACCAAGTTAATTCTATGACTGACATACAGCTTGTTTAAAGGACCTCGAGAACCGTGATGGAAAAGCTTTCCACAAGATGCATATCAGAGCTGAAGACAGACAGAACTTGCTATCTGCCCAACTCTAGAACGACTTTTTCCTCAGTGAGCATTAAATACTGTGCAAGAAGGCCGTGTTTATAAACTCAGCAGTTATATTACATCTGTGCACAGGGCACTGTGCAGCCAGTACAAAGAGCAAATAAATAAAGAGCTGGGAATTCCAAGAGCAGATGACATGGTTTATAAGCACCATGGGACTCGAACTCATAAATCACTTGGGCCCTTTAAAAGTGCCCCTCTTACAACACCGACTCTCATTCAGTGTGTAACAGTAAAGAGGGTTGTTTTTCTCCTCTCCAGTTTCAGATTCAATATAGCCACTGTCTCCACAGCTCCACAAGAACACGATGTTCTCAGTCTCGCTGCTTCCCACACAAGTGGCCACACAAGAGGGTCAGCACCAGCTGCAGTGCTGCTGAGGCTGAGCAAGAACCATCAGAACCCTCCCTCCAGCTCAGGTGGTGGGTGGTGATGGCTTTGTGCTTTATTCAGCTATTACATCCAGTTCCAAAGACATTGGCTATCCATGCTCTTCATCCACATCCATCTCAAAGGTCCAGCACATTTACTAGATCATCTGAAATCCCTCCTCCTATGAAACGTCAAATAGTTCTGGTATCTTTTCTCCTCAGAGGACTGAAAGACAGTTCTTGTTCCTGCTGTACAGTTTAAACCATAGCTAAGGACAGGCTAAGAACACCCAAAGAGGTGCTGTACTGCAAAGGTCTGAGTGAACAAAGGACTGTAAGTGTGGTTTCACTGACAGACACTAACAGCCTGCCAAGTGCTTCTGATACTATTGGTGTGGAAAGCCAAATCTAGCTGTAACTACACAGTGGTTAACCATAACCAACACAGGGAGGGAGCTGGTTAGGAAATTCCTTAGGATACTTGTGTCCCTCTGATCTCTGAGAGCTCTCTCCAGAGACAGTGTGTCTGCGGAGTACAACAGAGACGTTCTTGTGCCAAGCAGGGTCATGTCAAACAAAACTTGCAGACAGTTCTGAGCACCAGCCTATTCATAACACACACTGGCCCCATGCACCTCTGTCTAATGGAAAGTGAGTTGGCTGAAGTTTCCATGTTCTACAACCACAGCCTGTAACAGGTCAGATCTCCAGCCAATTCAGTCACAGCCCTCACTGCAGTACATTCTTTCTCCCCAAAGTCAGACACAAATTCCTTGCACTACTTGCTCCTGCAGCAGAGTAACCTGACACTAAATACCCAAGAGAAATATTCACTTTACCTGGTCTGGTCAGTTCACTGAAGAGTTGAAGTAGAAAACAAGGATCATAGAAGTCATCAAGACTCTTGACAGTTTCATCTTTATATAGTGACTCTTTTATTTCCTGAAACCAAATCCAAACCAGTATTTGTAAGGAACAACACCAATTTCCAACTTGGTTTCAAACTTCCCCAACCACCTCATCCCAGAATAAACCAGTTGATACTACATCTTGTAAAATATAATGCAACACAGGGTGAGACATGCACTCGAGTGGTTAAATCTGGCCTTCGCTACCAGGGCATATTTACAACTATTTCTCCTCACCAGCACCACCAGCATGTCAGCAAACTGTAGGAAAGACTGGAGAGCCTATTGTCAGTGGATCCTTGGATACTCCAATTCTGGTCTCATACACTGACAATCTTTGCAACCCACAATCACACCTGCCAACAAGATGTGGCCCATATACTGCAACTCATCTGAAAAGTGCTCCTAAAGAATTAACTCCAGCCATCCTACGAATTGAAATTACTCTCTTGATGGAAACAAACTGCAATGTATTACATGAATGCAAGAAAGGAATGGCTCAAGTGAAAGGCTCTTTTTGCACACCCAAAGAAGGATAACCAAGGATAGCCTGCAGCAAAAGCACCTGTGATGGCAGCAGTCGGCGATGTTGAGGGAACGACAGAATTGTCTTCATCATCTTTTCTCGGTCTAGCAGACACAGAATCTCCTCCATGCTTGGTTGCTGCCAGAGGGACTTCCCCAGACTCTTGCAAGTCCTGTGATGCTCCACAGCAGCCGGACCCCAGAGAAGGATTCTTAAACATTGTTAAAGGTAAAGGCATTAGGAAACAGACTGCTGGCACTGAGCAGAAAGCAATTACAGGTTCAAAATTAGTATTTAAATTTTCTCTTCACTTGTACTTATTACCCCGTGGCAACATGAAACTAGAACTCATTTTCTGAACTCAACACCTTTTCCATCTATCCCAAACCTTTTTGAATTCAGTCTGAGGGTGTCTCATTAACTCTGTCCTACCCTGTCAATCCAAGTCAGAATGTACCTGCTCACAGAAAGTGCCTCTATATTTAAGCTGTAAGTGCAGGTAAGAATGAGCAGCTGCATTAAGAGACAGGGATTCAGACCTGCTCCAGCTGCCTAAGCCAATGCTCTTGCACTGCTGGAAATATTTCTGCCTTCAGGACAGAAAAGTGCATGTGAGGAAGGCAGACCAAAACCATCAGCGTATGGAAGAACTCCTGCAACAGGCTTTCCTGTGGACTGCTCAGGCACAGGAAGGGGAAGAAGTCCTACTCTAATGACCAGAAGTCCTACACTTTGGCCTCCATCTCTGAGGACATCCCTATGGTGGGTATTAAGTATGGAGAGCAGGGGACTCCTGAAATGAGGCACTTCCTCACCCAACCCACAGACACCCAAATGTTTGGGTAACACATGAGAAACAAGGTTAAGAATAGGAAATTCATAGGAAAAATGTTTCTAAAAGCAAAATTCACCTCTAGCTTTGACGATGCTTATTGTTTATTTCAGTTAAAAATAAGACCCTGAAAAAATGCCAGTTGTGAGACCGTTTACTAGTGTGTAGTTACTCCAACAAAGGAAGGTGCTCAGCCTACCTGGAGTTTATAAGACTTTGATTATTCTTCTCATACAACTGAAGCAGCAGCAGTATCTTCTGATCTAAAAACCACAATTGAATCTGAAGTTAGTCACCCATGGAGATGAAAGCCAGACGTAGGAAATGCCTTTCCCAGGGTAACAGACTCACCTACAGCACTCAGAGTGGCCCCGTAGGCCCCCAGCAGCACAGGGAGGTGGCTGCTCTCACACAGAGAGGGGCTGAGCTGCACAGCCGTCAGCAGAACATCCACCAACGCCTCTGGAACGAGCACAGCTTTAGCCTGGCAGCTCCCAGTCACACACTGCACATGTAAACACCCCCCCAGACCCTCTACAATGGATGCACAGACAGGACTGTACATTTTACATCGAGATCTGTCTCTAGAAATACCAGAACCCATTTCCTCAACTACACTAAAGGACAGTTATGATGCATTTCATTGAAGTGGAATGTCTTAAACCAGTATTCCCAAGCTGAACACACGAGGCATGTTGCCACGTGAGGTCCCCAGTGTGGCACATATGCAGAAACATCTCCACTTGCTCTCTGTTTAAAAAGGAGTGCTGTCCCCTACCCTGCCATACCTCCACTCCCTCCTCTCCCAGGAGGGTATCTGGAATGCATTACACAGGGAACAGGCAGACATCCCAGCAACCTCCCCAAGGTACTTGAGGAGTTACAGCAAGAACTTGTTAGTTCACACCTCAGTTGCAGTAACTACAAAAATGCTCCTACACTGTGCATTCCAACAGGGATCAGCACTGCAGAGTCCAGGTAGTTACTGAGCTACAGGAACTCTGTCCTGTAGCATACAAAAATCACCCACTTTGTTCTATAACTAACTGAGAACCAGAAAAAATAAGTGATCAGGTTACTCAAAGGCAAACAGGGTGTCTGTAGCACATTCAAGACCTGACTCTAAATTTCTCTACTCCCAGTATCTGAGAAGGCACAGGCTTTGGTCCCTAGTTATCTGTAGGAATCTGAAGAGCTCATAAAGCAACAGCCTGAGTGAATGCCCTCTTGACATCAAGCTCCTGGAATACTGCAGTTAGCCTCAAAGCATCCATCTTGCTGCTCTACTGAAATACATTCTAAAGATAAGACATACAGTAAGCAGCAAAAGCTATTCCTTAGTTTTAATTCCACTAAATTTGTGAATTGACAAGAGCATTTTTCTCTTTTCAGGTGATTTAAAACTTGAAAGTTTGTTTATATATTCCTCACCAACACACACAAAATTTGTTATCAACATGCTGCCCTGAGAATTTCCTCCCCTTTTCTTACATGGCTCCTTTAATCAGTGAATCTCAAACCCCTGTGCAGTGGGGAAAAGCTGAGGTCTAGGTAGACTAAATGTGGTTAATGGTCAGGCAGCATTTCAGCAATGAAGAAACAAAGCCAATCCTACACATGAACTAGCATCCAATTTATATTCCAATTTATGAGGAAGGATATTCTCATGAAAGTTGTGGTATCAAATACACCTCATTTAAATTAACATTTTTTGATGCAAATTGCAAAATCAACTTAAAATCTCCTGTATCGACCTATTTTAAAATAGGTTTCTCATCACAGGACTTCTGTGATCTTATACTAACTGCCTCACAGAAAGCAAAAGAATCAATCCAAGACTTCAACTTGGTTTAAAAATACCCAACAAACAAACAAAAAACCCAAACCTACTTTCCAGTAGTTTTAGAAATATTAGTGTTTAAAACCAGCATCAGTAAAATATATGTAACATTTGGATCCAAGAACAGGTACAATTTAAAACTAAATGCTAATATTCTGGAACTGTTTAATAGCTCTGCAAGTATTCATGTAGGTGGATAGATTACTGGATGGAGAAAATATAACGCAAGAAAGACAAGATTCACTATATTTAGTAAAGGCAAGAAGAAGATTAAAAAAAACCTCTTGTCTGGATGTTCATGCCATCTTCTTCTCTTGACCTCAAGATGACTGACAAAAATAGAGAGTGCTGCGTGACCATCATGTGAAGTTTGGAGAGCTTGACTAAGCTCTGACTAAGTGAAGATTCTTTCTTGTACAGTAACTGTAAGGCAACATTCAGGACTTTCAGAAATGCTTCATCTCTGTAGCGGTACCTTTGGGAGCAAGGACCACAGAAAAGTCAGATCCCAACCAAACTCAAGGAAACCTGCTTGAAATAAAAAGCTGTTTCAGAAATGAGAACTCCGCAAAGAAAGCAAACTTAGTAAAACCAAAGCAAATTAAAATGGAAACGCTTACTTGAGTCCTGTCTTCACAAAGCTGTACCAGTCATCTGGGTCCGCTTCTCCAACCACGCGCTGTGTGTGCAGCAAGTCAAAACAGGTGTTTACATCTGGCTTCTACAGAGCTTCTACAGCTCATCAACACCAGCAATTTCTGTTCAAGGGACACGCTATCAACATGCAAGCCAAACTCAGGTGGGATGATCAAGGGATAGCAGGGAAAAAAGCTCTTGGATACAACAACCCTACCTCCTTGTTCAAATGAAAATGCAAGGGTTGTTTTGTTGGTCTGCAAGCAGAGGAGCATATGGGCTGTATGTTAACTGAAAAGCAAGCTGGTCTGTAGGTACCAAAAAACCCAGAGCCTCGAAACTCTTTACACTCCTGAAGTGTGAAAGGAATCAAAAGTAGGCAAGTCAAAGCAGGAGATTCTGTACTAGGTTTTTGTGTCCTTAAACTAAGCAAGCTGTGCACATGGCACACAGAGGTGGCTGGGTGTATGTGTTCCTTACAACAACTGATCAAAAGGATCTCTGCCCCAGACTGCAGATGCCATGGTAGGTGGGTCTCGGCAGAAGCATCTTTATCACTTTTTTTTTAATTAAAAAAAAAAAAATCCACTGGCAACCTTTGATTTTTTACTCCTGAATACCTCATACTCTTGTCTTCAAAGGGGACTCCTAGCAGAAAGCAGTCATCAGGAACTCAAAGCTGCTTTTTATAAAGGATTAGCAGGGCTAAGTTAACACCGTAAAAGCTATTAAAAGTCCATGGAAACCATAATCTATAAAACAGGAAATCAAATCCAGTCCACATTTACCCAAGACACAAGCGTCCAATCACACATATGCACACAGTGCCACTCTGGCAAAGCAGATAAGAAGTCTCACCAGTAGTTCCTCCAGCCTCAGCAACATGGACCTCTCCACTTCTTGCTTGTTTTCATCTTTATTGCTGCTGTACATGGCAACTAACCCCTTCATGCAGGCTGATAACAGGCGTCTCCTCCAGGAATGTAGCTCCTCTGAGTTTTCAAGCACTCTGGATATGGCATCTGCCACTGTCCAACTGCAGAGAGATAGTTATTTATTTTTTTGTTCACGTTTAATTTGCTTTTTGTATATGTTAAAAGTGTCTTGCTGCCAAAGTGCAGAGCGACAGATTCTGTGAGGAGAGGATGCTGTTACTGCTCACAAGATTTGCATTCAGGACAACCTGAGCCCTGAGAGGGCAACACACACTGCCCACCTCTCTTCATTCCCTGCTCTCTCAAAAGCAGCAGGAAGCTGGTCCATCAGGTTGCGCAGCCCTTTGCTTTCTGAAGATGGCAACAACTTTGAAAGAATTTGCAGTTTCACAGTAGTCTCACACGACACTTCTGTGTCCTGAATTCCAGCGCAGAGCTCCTTCCACAGAGCTTTCCTCAGGACAGGGGTAACAGCAGAGACAACTGCAGGGAGAACAGAGGTCACAGTTTCCACCACCTACAGGTGTTAAGCAACAACATACTAATCCTAAAGCATTTTCTAACTCAGGCCCAGATTATTCAGTTTCTCGGAAATGATGCTACAGGAGCTGCTTATCTGCTACAGAGAAGTGCTAGAGAAAGGTTTAGTTCTTTGCCCATCCTTTACTTTCCTGGGTGCTGACAAGGTCTTTTCACTGCTTGACCTTGTAGGTAGAGCTACAGCTACAGTCAGTTTGTTTCCTTTGCTATTTATATTTCTGGGCAATAGGAGAAATGAAACCAAAGTGAACCTGTTCTTTCAAGCTGAATCCTATCTCCTCGTTTTGCTGGTAGAGAATTTAACACTCATGTCCATCAATGTAATGCTGTTGTGAGTTTGGAAAGGTCTGGACTGCCAGCTTAGGAGGGCATGTAGCAAAGCTATAGTTGGAAATTTTGGATTCTGCAAAAGTGACAGCTCAGATTCTGCAAAACCATCTGCCTGGTGTGTTCCATCTGTGCCAAAGCAAAAGGTTTTACTTCCTGTACTAAACCAAGAGAAGCACAAAGACAGATTTTCACACGCACCAAGCATTAAATAAGGGCTTCAAAAGAGAAATCTGGGCAGCAGTAACTGTAAGAACATTTGGCTTCGTTCTAACAGCCAACCCTCAGCACAGCTCTTTACCCTGCAGAGGTGCTTACAAGAGTCATCAGAGGACAGACACCTCAGTTTTATCACCTCTACTTATTGTGCAGAGGATCCAAGACTCCCAAATCAAACAGAGATCAGTGGTTCCTTTACCTGTGGAAGGTCGGGTGAAATCATACTGGTCTCTGCATTGCAAATACACATTAATGAGTGGGAGAAAGCTCTCCATGTGCTTCCTGAGGTACTTCCCAGTGGCACTGCTCAGGCACCAGAGCTCAAACTGCAGCAGGTGAGTCCTGGAGTACTTGATCAGCATGGCCACAATGGCAAGGGAGGTGTGGGAGCACTGGTTGAGGCAGTGAACCTGCACCTCAACACTGACTGCATGGGCAAGGACTGGTTCATTCTGGAGAGCCTGAAGAAAAACCTTCTCCAAATCTTTGCTGGCTGATGCTGACATCAATACCCCCAAAGCTCTAATGTGCTCTGTGGATAGCAGGAGCTCTCCTTGCTCAGGCTGCCTTTGGTAGCTGTCTGTGAGGAGCTGCACCAAAATCTGTCCATAGAAGCTCAACTGTTTCCCTTTTTTAGGGGATTTTTCAGATTTCTGAACAGTCAAGCTTGTCTCAGGAAGTCGCAGCATGGTTAAAGTGATGTCCTTCAGCTGATCTGCACTCATGTGTATGTGCAACTCCTCCAGAGCCTGCAGCTGGTGAGACTTCCTGGGAGAGATCTGGCTGCTGTCTTTCCCCACAGCCTGTAGCTCTTTCAAGACACTTTTTGTGATAGCTTCAAAATACTTGGACAACACATGTCTGTGATCCGTTGTGATGCTCTGAAAGATGGGGGCACCTGTTTTCAGCAGCTGGAGCACACCAGAATTGAGGTGAGCTGACAGGAGTTTCACAGTGACAGGGTTCAAACCAGGCTGAGGAACAGAACGTAGTTCTAATGCCAGGAACCAACTCTCCAGCACAGGATGTCCGAAAATTAACATGAGTGTATCTTCCAGGGTCTGTAACAGATGGTTGTAACAATATCACTGAATGGAAAATTAGTTTGAGGCAAAAAATAAAAGCATTCATCTGTCTCTTTTCCACACTTGTTAATTACAGTGATTGAACAGGAAATTGTCTACTAACTGCCCAGAGGATAAAAATATTAATGAATTACAAGTACATATATACCACTCTTCCACCATTCAAGCTGTGGGGAGGCAAGCCTCCACTGAGGATTCTCCACATCTCCAGGAGAAACCTGCATATTTTGTCAACACAGTTTGATTCTAATCTCCACAAATTCACAGAACAGATGAAAGAAGAAAAAAAAAAAATCACTCCTCCAAGAACACAATTTTCATAGTCAGGCTTTACAAAGGGTTTTTTGCAAAGGTGTCTCTTTCAGGACCTCTCCTGACTGTGTTCCTGACAGCTCAGGAGTGAGACTGTGGATGACACAGCTGGGTCAGATTTCCAGACAGTACTTTGGTAACAGTACTTTGGTCCACATGCTCTATGTTCCTAAGTTCTCCTCTGAGACCTTAACAGCATCTGTGGTTAAGCAAAACTTATGACTGTTTCCCTAGAGAATAAATCAAATCAAAGTTTACTAACAGATGCTTGTGAATCAAGGGATTTGGTACCTTGTCATTTGAAGACTCCTCTGTGATCAGAGATTCCTCATCCACAAAGAGATCTGACTCAGTCTGATGCTCCTCCCGTTTCTGCTGATGATCCAACTCTATCTGATTGCCCCGGCACAACAAGCTGTTCAGCAGGTCCACATAGAGGTCAACAAGTTGAGGACCAGAAGTTTTACTAAGCTGTGAAAATAAAGATACCTTGGAAATTGAGAAAAGGGAAGGATGGGAGCAGAAGGATAATTATCCAACACGAATGGAAGTTAACTAAGAGCTACTTGGATTACAACACCTTCTGTGAGAAGGAGTCACTCCCATCTGTAGGAATCTGATTCTAGGAAAAGTCTCAGGCTGCCAAATAAATATTTATAGATTTCCATCTATACTGTGACTTCTGGTGTAACATAGGCCAGTTAATTTTACCCTCTGGAAAGGCTTCTTAGCAACATCCAGGAGCTGGATTAAATTCTCAGGTTTATTTGCACTCACACAGATCAGTAAGGTAACCTACACAAAGTAAATCCAAAACTCCTCAACAATCAGAAGAACAGATATTTATTTACAAATTAGGTGCAGCTTTGTCTGGTGCTCTGTAGACTCAGCGAGAGCCAAGTACAGGAAAAAGCTGCAGAACTGAATCCTAAGTTTTAACAGCCAGGTCATTTGTACTTTCTGCATTAAAATAAACCAAACAAACCCACAATATTATTATAATATTGCTCTTACACTGCCGAAGCTCTCCACTGTGGATTTCAGGTATAGCAACACATGCTTTACTCCCAGCAAAAGCTGTTCAGGTGGGAGCTGGGAAGCCAGGTCTCTCAATTTTGTCTGGATACCATCTTCCAGTAAGGTATTGCTTCCTCTCTCATAGGCTCTCTTTAGCAAAGTGGTAAACACAGAATCCAGGGCCACAGCAGGTTCTCTGCTTACCTCTTTGTGGGTTTTGAACTGTTTAAAATAGAAAAAAGCGTAAGAGGAAAAAATGATGAGTATGAATCAAAGATTTCTTCAGCTGCCTTTGCTTTTAAATGAGCTCTGAGCTGAAACCTGGCTGAAGCTCCAGGAGCACAAGTTCTGCTATCACAGAGCTGCCCCGAGGGGAATGTGCCCTTGCTCACTGCTGGGCTAACTCACCCACACCCAGCACAGGGGACCTGTGCATTCCCAACCCACTTCTGCCACTGTGAACTGGCTCCTGAGGCCACATCACACATCAGGCTTTGCTGTGCCTGGTGAGGAGCTGTGTCTCTGTGACTGTGTACAACACCTGAGCCCTAGCATCACCTCCCAACCACCCAGACCTCTTGTGTCCTTAGAGAGAAAAGCCCTCAAGCAAAATTGTGTCCCAATGTGATCCAGAAGCAATACAGAATTAGCTTAATGTAAATGTACTTTCTCATGGAAATGTAACCTTTATAAACTGTGAGGTTTTATTAGAATATTTGCTCAAGCATTCACTGACTTCAGGTATTCCATACCACAGGTTCCTGAGATTGCTGAGGTATCCACAGTTTATAGTACTGGTTAAAGTGGTAGAGTTGAGGGTACTTGGAAACTTTCAGGGACTTCAGATCTTTATCATAGAGCTGGAATATCAAGCAGAGGGCCAAAGGTTCTCTCTGAGAGTGCAGGAGGTCAGTGAAAACAGCAACAAGGTACTCCACGATGTGTGCTCCTAGAAAAACAAAATAAAAAATGACACTTCTATTGACACAAATAATCTGCATGAACAAAGACACTGGGGCAACCCTCTTTGCCTAGGGCCTGGGCAGCAGGCCCCAGAGCATCATTTAGGGAAGTACTGAATAGGATTAAAAGGTGTTTGTGGTAAGCTAGACAAGTGTTCCTGACAGACCAAGCTACCTGGAAAATCATCCATTCAGTAGTTCCTGCTGAAGTAAATAATCACCCTACTTTCAGATACATGCTCAGTTTGGCCTGTTTCCTTCCAGACAAGCATAAAACTAGTTCTGCCTTCACTGTGTTGTGCTAAACAGGCCTGTATTTTAACATGAAAAAGACCCCAGCCAAGCACCACCTAAGAGAACTGATTTGTACTGGGGGCACACGGCCAGGTTAACATGTGTGAGGTACAGTGGGAGGAGTTTCTTTCAGAACTGGGACTTCTCAGTTCCACCCCAGCTGCTACTCAACAGCCAAATACACACAGAACTTAGCCAGGTGCTGTGGGGTTTGGCAAATCCTGTTCAGAGCCCACCTGATGCCCCTGTGACTCCAACGCTTTCCTCAACGATGTGGTAGAACTTTGTAACACCACCACCAGAGCTTCAACATCAGAGCTTCATCTCTGAAGAAGTTTTCTTTGGAAAACACATCCATTTCCTACTCAACAGTGCAGTCCTTTCTCCCACTGCCTGGTCCCTGTGGAAGAGCTGTCTACAGCTATTGACACCGCCTTCCTCTCATATCTGCACACTCTGTGCTTAGAACACTCTGTTACTGAAGCTAACTGCTTCCAGACCAAGACTGTCCATGCAAGGACAGTGTCTCCTGTTTAGGGTCAAGAAAAAAGGACAGAAGCACCTCATAGTGCTTCTCTTGAGCAGGAAGCACCATTGATCAATCTCCTTCTGTTTGCAATGAAGATAACAAAATGTCTTGAGGAGTTCACTGGGTAAAAATGATCCCACTTCCACTCCACTGGCAGAGCTGATACATAGAAACAAAAGTCTGTACCTGTTCCATTTTCAGACTGAAGTAACAGTACATTCCTGGCTTCTAATGCAGCAGGGACAACAGCACTGAATGGAAATGTTTGAATAATCATGTCTTCATTTAAAGTGAACTCAATTTCCTCATCTAAGCCATCACTGCCCTCAATCATGACATCCACCATATCCAGGACATCTATTAAGTGAAGGAAAAAATGTAAGCAGAGGATTCAGACTAACTGGAAAACAACAGAGCTAGAATGCAGCACTCCAGGAACACAGGCACCAAGTCTTGGAGTTCTCCGTCCTTGAGGAGTTACCACTTACCGTCAATGTGAGAGATGGGGATGCTGATGTTATCAGAGTCCTGTTTAAACATATTGACCTGGAGCATGCTGGCTTCCTGAACCAGGTCTGCTGCCTTGTCTGTGTAGGGATAGGGGTTTGTCACCAGCTTCAGCAGCACCTGCCAACAAAGGTTGAGAGAGAAAAGTAAGTGCACAGGCTTTTAAGTGTATGGGAACCACACCTTGTTAAGAAAGCCCATGTGCTAGAAGTGGTTGGAAGCTGGGCAAGTTTTAGGAGGACAACTTTTTGTTGGAATCTGCCTGTGGTTCCTGCCATACAGGCTACACTGGGACTGATGGAAAAAGAAATATCCACTGCAATCTGGCACCTGAAGTGCTACCACAGACTGAGTCCCTGGGGAAACTGCATTGAAAAAGAAGCATTTAACATCCTGAAGAGTAAACAGGAAATGTCAACTTTTACTATAAAAGATTACAATTTACTGACGTCTGGTAATTTTGGCAGGTAATGCCATTTTAGGAGGAGATAAACGCTACCCACACATACAACAATGCTATAATAACAACTTCTCTTTTGGGATTTAATTTTCCTGCAAATCATTTCGCTGTCCTCCCACCAAGACAAGAAAGATGTCAGCCCTGTATAAAGAATGATAAACACTGCTTTTCTTGGAATTCATTCACTGGTCTTTGACAGATTTCTCAAAAACAGCAACAAAATCCCTGGTTTCCACTAACACTATTCTTGGTATTGTTTATCCAGCTAATTTGGACATTGTTACCCTTTCCAAAAACTGAATCACTGCTTCCTTTTGGTCTTCTTTTGTATTATCCAAGTGTTCCAGCCAAACTGTAAGTTCTTTCCACGTGTACTCAAACACTCCACTGTCACGTAAAACCTGTCCAGAAAACAAAGGGATAGGTGTGTAAAAAAACCCAAAACACCTAAAATACAATACTCCCCAAACCACAGATCTTTTTGTATAGGAATTTCATGTTTTCTCCTTGGAAAGAAAAAAAGAAGAGCAGGTTGATGAACGGAAGTATCTGTAGCTCTCTTCTCAACCTCTTTGTATACAAAGGAAGCTATCACAACTCATTTGTTCTACTATTTCTTCTTCTATTTAATCTGTGTACAACACCAACAGCTATAAAAATAACTGCTGCTTACACGAATCTGACAGGATAATTCATCAAAATAAAGAAAAAATGAAGGGAAAAGGATTAATTTTAACATAATTAACTATTTGTGGCAGGGTCTCAAAATAGAAATGCACAGTTCTCATGAAAACCGGCAGGAACAGAATGTGAAATCCAAAACCATGCCTTTGATTATACGGCACTGTGTTGAAAAATAAACAAAACACACCCATTAACATCTATTCTTAGCAGCCTTTCTGCTGACATAACTGCCCTGACTTCCCTGCCCCTGCACTACCTTCAGCAAAAATGCAACAGACTGCATCTGAAAGAGGACACGAGACTGAATCAGGTAGCCCCCATCCCCATTCAGCAAAAGAATCCAAATACACCACAAAAACAGTACTGGGCAGCTTTTGAGTGAGACATTCATTACTGGGAGACACAGTTAACCTGAATTTAATCCCCTGCAGGGATCAAGAGCATTGAAAACCTAAACCCCAATTCAACCACTGTAACTTCGGTTCAGTGGACTGAGTATTACAATTGCACCCTGTGACTGAAGCTAAATGCAGAGATTAAATGCACAAAGCTGACAAACTTGTGTGCCACTAATACAGGACTAACTGCAGGAAGAGCCCTGTCCAGGGCCCAGAACAGCTGCTTGGATTTTCTCTTTGCACTTTTTCCTAATTTAGGTCTCCACCCCTACTTAGATAACTAAAATATGTCCTGTTTTAAGAAGATACCGAAAACAACAGCCACTGGTTTCTTTATGGGCTTGTAGTTGATCGCACTTCTGAAAAATCATGACTTATTTAAATGTACAGAAGGGGATTTTAATTCAAAAGTACTCCTTGCATCAAAGCATGTATTGGACTGTAACAAAGACGCTATTTTGCAGGGCCAGAGCAAACTAGCTAAGGCTTTAGGAAGGCTAGATAGATGAAGTACAGATTAAATAAATGAGGATAAGAAATAAATCCCAAAAATCATCTCTTCTTGATCCACGTCAAGACCTTTGCAGGCACAAACTACACTGATCTATCACAGTGTCAGAATTAATTTAGCCTAGGGGGGTGAGCAAACATTAAAGACATTTTCTTTAATATTTTATCAACTGTTGCAGCAAAGTCACTTGACAGCATTTACTTCCATAGAATATTTAGCTAACAGGCAGTTATCTGACAGTAAATTCTAAGCACAGTCACAGGAAAGGAGACTCTGTTGGTCACACAACTACGCAGTAAAAGTATCTGCTTTAAGAAAATATTTTACAATTCTGAAATTTCAGACCAGTGGGATATAGTGAATATCCTGATATTTCAGTTCTGATGCTTACCTTGATAATCAGTTTTTTAGTGGAAATTTTCAGATGAGAATGGTTACTTGTAACAAACATTTTCATCAGTAAATAGAAGACTGATTTTTCACCAGACACCTTCTCTGTCTCAGAGATATCCTAAAAGAAAAGTATATTAAAATTCTCCTGTTACAGCAACACTGCACAGGATTATGTTGTACTGAAGCAGATAGGTAAGACATTATTTTATAGACCTGTTCAAAAATCCCAAGGCCAGAATCGAATGGGATCATTTATACTACTTTGCATTCAGTGACCCAGGATCATTGTACTCATTTGCACAATGTTTGTTTGGAAAGTAGAAGAAGAGACCAGCAACAGAAACACCAACCAATACAAGGGTCCAAGATAAAACCACCTCCCTCTCCAAACATCTCCTACTGTTATCACAATCCATGGGAGTCTCCATTCCCCTCAAAGCTTGGCCCACTCCTCTCTCCTCACATGACAAGCAGGCTCTCAACAGTGTTCTTATTTTACAAGTCTGTAGTAAAAAAGAGAGCTAGGGACCTGAAGGTTTCCAGGAATTATGGAGAGCACTAAAAAATGTTGAAATCTTCCCTGGGAACAGGTAGGATGGCTCCCATCAGCAGCTCATTTCCTTGGTCTGAAACCTCAGGCTTTCCAGACAAGTGGAAACCAGCACATTCTCACTCGTGCCCCTCTCCAAAGACATACAGAGCTGAAGGAACCTTGTCCAGCGCTCATCAGAGAAGCAAAAACTGCACACTTTTCATAAAACCTTTCCAGCTCAGAGGGGATTTTTCACTGATGCTAAGACTGCAATTCCTACTGGTTTTACAAAAAGGTCGCCTCCTAAAATGACTGGACTGGGACTAGTTTAAAACTAGGCAGTGCCAGATGGAAAGGCCAAGGAAACGTAAATTTGCATCAAAGTCTCTTACCTGTACTCTGAACCAGGCAAATTTATTTGCAGGAAGTTCCAAAGCCACTCTCAGTATATGGTGCTGCAGGAGAGGAGGGACCTCTTCCCGGAGGCCCTTTTCAGTGACGATACCTGAGATGTGAAAGCAATACAACCAACTTCAGTCTGGTCCATCTTCCTGAGATCTCAGGAACACTCATATTTTAGGGTTTCAAACAGTCACTGTGAGACAAGCTGGCAATCCACCAATTTTCACATCATGGGATCCCTCGACATACTGAAACTACATTTGGCCCATTCGAGGTGGGAATCCAGCCCTCAGAGGTAGAGTGAAACAACTGCCCCCGGCACAAGCCATCACTGCTGCACGGGAATACAAAATCTATCAGCCTCAGCAACCCTGAAAAGCTGTGACCTACAGAAGTACAAAGGATGGATAAACTGGAAAGCAAAACACAGAATTTAAGTCAACAATAAATCTTAACACTCATACCATGACAATATTTGCTCCAGACAATAGAACTTCAAACTCATGTCTCTCCCTACATTACTTTTATCACCTACTCCCAACATCTGCTATGGCATAACCTCAGTTATTCACCTCACAGTTCACAGAGCTGTGCAGACCTTTATAGTGTGATCAAAACCTGACCTGCCCACACCTGACCTGCAGGTAAGTTACATGGGGAGATCAGCTGTACAGAGCTCTGGTGTCCATGTGCTTCTTGTAGTCTGTGCAGGATACTGCGGCCCACATTAGAGAGAGGACAATACATTTTAAACAGTCACCACAAAGGCTATCCAATGGTAAGACCAAACAATAAACTCCACCAGCTATTTAAAGAACATATTGCTATGAGGTAGAAAAACATGCTGCATTTGGTGTGTGTGTTTTCATCAAGGTGGGGGGAAGGAGCGACAGAACTCTCACTCTGACATTTGAGAGAACAAAGTCTCATGATTAATTTACACCATCATTTTCTACCATATCACCTTTCTTCAAAAATCAATATCGAGGCTCACTACATTACATTTGTTTGAGAATGACACTTCACTTTCCAACCTATTCAACTTCATTATTTTATAATGTAACCAAACAGACTCGCAAAGAGATTTCTGCCTCACAAAAAGGTGTCCTGCCTTTTGTCCAGTTTGAAGTAAGCAGACCAGTAAGTAATAATGGGAAAAGTAATAATGGGATAAACAGGGTATGTGATTTGGTGAGTCACCAAGTAGACAAAACAATTAAATACGCTTTGACAGAGGCAGGAAAAACCTCGTGCATGAGACAGTTGATTTAGAGGGGAGTTTTGTTTAAAGCCCCTTTCTCCCTGACAGAGTTTAATTAAGGCATTTACATAACTCCCATCCTTACACATCACAGGCCTGCCTAACACAGAAATAGTTGCTCTAGCTGGGTGGCCTACAAGCTCTGGTGGCCCACAGTCAGCAGTGATGCCCAAACAACCCTCTCCTCTCTCCCCCAGAGTTGTACACGGCTGTATTAATCGTACCACAAGCAGCACTGGAGGACCTTTGTAAATTTGTCAGGCATAATTTGCCCTTAGTGAAGCCACACTGGCTGTCACCAATTACCTCTGTGCTTTCCATGTGCCTTAGCACAGTTTCCAGGAGAATGTGCTCTATGATCTTGCCTGGCACAGAAGTGAGACTGACTGGTCTGTAGTTCCCTGGGTCTTCCACTTTCTCCTTTTTAAAAATGGGGGTTATGTGTGCACTTTCCCAGTCAGTGGGAAGTTCACTGGACTACCACTACTTCTCAAAATATTATGGATAGTGGATTAGCCACTTTCTCTGTCAGTTCCTGCAGGACCCACAGATGACTCTCATCAGGTCCCACAGCTTGTGCACACTCAAGATCCTTAGATGGTCTCAAACCTGATCCTCTTCTACTGTGGGCTTAGGGTCTTCATTCCCCCCAGTCCCTGCATTTGCCTTTCCTGACATGGCCAGCAGGACTGGATCACTCACCCTTGAAGGCTGAGGCATAGAAGTCGTTGAGAACCTCAGCCTTCTCCATATCCAGGGTAGCCAGGACTCCCATCTCCTTCTACAGAGGGCCCACATTATCCCTAGTCTTTCATTAGCAACATATCTACGGAAACCCTTCCTGTTGTCTTTGATATCTCTGCCCAGACTCAATTCTAACTGGGCCTTGGCTTCCCTAACCTTGTCCCCAGCTTCCCCATGCAATTTCTCTATATTCCTCCAAGGTCACCTGTCCTCACTTCCACCTTCTGAAAGCTTCTTTTTTCCCTTTGACTTTGCTCAGTAGCTCCTTCCATGGAGGCCTCCTGGCATTTTTGCCAGATTTCCTCCTCGCCATGATGCATTGCTCCTCAGCTTGGAGGAGGTGACCCCTGGATATCAGCCAGCATTCTTGAGCCCCTCTGCCCCTCTAGGGCTCTGTCCCACAGGACTCAACCAAATAGGTCCCATAAGAAGCCAAATCTCTGTTACAAGAGTTTTCAGAGGACACTGGTGAATTAGGATGTGCTTCTCTCCCATCCCAAACTTTCTGTGAACTATGCTGTTAAAAATATTCTTTATCATCACAGTTAATAAGTGTTTGGAAATAGCTTTTTGATGTTGGGATTGTTAACAGAGAAACCTAAGAGCTGAAGGTAAGCCTTTCTCAGAAAGATTAGCATTCAAACCCCATAAAGAATATGGCACAGGAAGAGGAAAACTGTAGCACAGCGTAACACAGCTGAGTGTAGCAGAGCAGCTACAGAATTTAAGAGGGCAGAGTGCCAGAGCACTGAAGAAACATCAACAATAAATGCCAACACAGTGAAGAAACTAAAATTAGTTACTTTTAGAAAACAGCTCTTTATCTCCACAGAAGAGCAAACATTCCCTTCTGCTGTGGGCTTTGTGAACAGCCAGAGAAAACAGTGAAGGAAATAGAAATACCCATCACGTACCTTTTAGTAGCTTGCTAAAATCAAAGTTGCTCCGTGCTACCAAGTGGGGTACAACCTTCTGATAAAGGCATATGACCTGAAGGAGTGCAGCTTTCAGAAACAGCGTCTCGGCATCATCTGAACCTGAACAAAGTGTTTCCAGAATTAGCTTCTCCTTCCTTCATAACAAGAGAGCACAGTGTAGCACCTCCATTACCCAGCATGAGAATTACTAACTATATTTCCAGTAGACTTGCCTAGGAAATGATCTACAACCTTCTTAACAACACGAATCAGAAAAACACTCATGGAATTCCCCACTTTCGTACCCCAGCGTTCCTGCGCGAGTACTTTCAAAACCAAATCAGCTTATTCAGTGCTTAAATTGACAGCTGACATTTCTAATTTGACTCAAAAGTGCTCACACATATAAAACACAATCTCAGCGTTTTAGCCCTCGCTGTAAGAATCCCATCAGTCCCACTGCTGTTTTACACAAGGCTGAACAACAGAAAACAAGTGAAGGCAAGGATATGGTCGTGCCGCCGGGTTCCGGGCACACTACTTTTACCTCATTTCAGGTAGGTTTGGCTGGGGAAGTGCAGGAGACAGTACACTATAGTTTGTTGCTAATTTATTATTTCAGTTAAAGGTTTCTTTCTTTCTTTACTTTCCTCCTTTCAAAATAATACCTTCTCAATGTGACCTCTTGGCAAGAGGCAGACAAGTCATCTGTATGAGAGAAACACCAACAGCATATAAGGCAGCTGTTTACTTCTTAGGAAAAGCCACCTCGGCAGCTAAATGTTTTTTCAGTTTGTAACATGAGGACGCATAATAGCTATTTGTTATCCAGTCACTAACGAAGTGAAGCAAAGTACATGAAGGGCAGCCAAAACATTTAACACCTACTTTTTTCCTGTTAACTTGGTCTCCCTCAGGGAGCTATGAAGAACTGGATGGATGCCATGGATAAACTTTGTTTTCCTGAGTCTAAACACCCATTAGAAAAGAATTCTCTAGTGGTCACAGTGCACATAAAGCTGCAATGGGTGAGCCGAGAGTAAGTGACACAGCATTAGCACCCCAGTATAAATATAGCAGAGAAACTACAGCTACAGTCCTGCAGAAATCAGCTGCTCCACTGGTTTCCACAGGCACTTGGTCAACCAAGCCTTGGAGTGTCAGTGCTGACAAGTATTCTGCTGCCCAAAGCCACGCACAGGACATCCACTGAAAAACCCTGTGCTCCAGGAAGTCTCTCTGTGTCCCTGTGAAGGACAAAACCGGCTGCAGATTTATCTCCAGCCTACAAATAAAACATCGCAGGCCACAGACAGTACTGAAGCTCCCCATTCCCTGCAATGGCACTATGGAAGCAAGCCCTCCAACGGAGGGATGCTGGGTTTGTGAGAGGAAAACTGCAGCCTTCACTTCAACCCTCCCTCCCTCTTTCAACACTTTGCATGTTTCTACTCCTGTGTTACAGCAACACAAGGATTTGTGTAGCCACACTAACTAACTGCTTCAAAAAACTGATCTCATGGTAAAAAACCTTGGCCAAACAAAAATCCCTCCAAAAATTATTTTTCAGGCATATCAGTTTTCTTTGCCAGTTTTATTTTGTGGTTGAGAAAATCCTACTAGCACAGGAAGGTCAAAGGCAGGAGGGTGAAGTTCAACAGGAGGAACTGCAGAGCCCTGCCCCAAAGGAATGAGGGTGACTGAGCACTGGCACAGGTTGTTCAGAGAGGTTCTGGAATCTCCATCCTTGGAGATACACAACAGCCGTATGAGTATGGACCTGGGCAACCAGGTTTAGGTAAAGATGTTGGGCAAGATGATCTTTAGAGATCCCTTACAACCTCAACCATGCTGTGATGCTGTGACAGCAGAAAGTCAAACTGCTTAAAGATCTAGTAGCAATGGCACCCTATTTATTAAACTGTGTTCTTAGGCTGCCCGAAGAACTAAACAAAGACAAGTTGAACAGTAAATGCACAAACGAGATCTGGACTCTGCTCAAGTTACCAACCTTATGTGGGATGAGGGTTTCACAACACCCATTCACACACAGCTAAGAAGGCCTGACTACACCTGCTTTGCCTACCATGCTGTTCAGCAACTTCTGCTGTCTCGGTCGTTGCCTTCCCAGCGGAGGTATCACCTTCCCTTTTCTCCTCTGGGCCATCATGGTGTTCTCTCCCTTGCTTCAGAAGGGACTGCCAGACAGCCACGATACTGTTCATGTCTGGTAAAAGCTAAAAGCAAAAAAGGGAAAATTCCAACAGCTCTCCTGCATAAGACAAAGCTCCTGTGATAAAAATATATACAATCAACCAACATGAGGATTTGCTGCTCTTAACAAAAGGTTAGAACTGATCTTGTGCGCAATCAGGAAAAGATCTGAAATCAAACAGTGTACTTTCACTTCTGAAGAACATCAGTACTGGAAAGAACATGTTATTAAAATAGTTTCCTGTGAAAAATTTATGGTTGGTCCTTCTTCCTCATGGTATATTTTCAACTCAAGTGCTACCTTGTCTAGTAACTTCTGAGTACCTTGACTTGAACCAGGAGGAGAACTTGCTTCCTGCTCTCAGAATTCAGCTGCAGCACAACAGTTGTCAGTGTTACAAATCTGTCTCACAACAAAATCTTATTTGCACTTCCATCAGCCAGCTGTGCTAGGAAATGTAGGCTACTACCTCACCAGTTACCAACACCTTTTCATTCACAGCATTCTCCTCCCCCAGGATACCATCTCCTGGCTCCCAGCCTGCAACCACACGGAGAGAAAATGCAGAGGAGAGCAGTTACCCGCTGACTGCAAAAGGACTCATGTTAGACCCCAGTTTTCTCTTTCCTTTGTACCTTGCTGATGGCTTCTCTGTACAGCTGCACAAACTCCTGCATCCCTGACAGGGTGTAGATTTCTGACCTTTGCCAGGTTTCCTCAGTCAAACAGTACTCAATGTTCTTCAAGGTTCTTCTCAGCACCATGGACACCAGTGACAGGATGTTGTGCTTCACTGCTGTGCTGGGTAACTGAAAGAAGGAAGTTGAACTAATGACATTTGAGTGATTCCTCTTATGCTTTGCATATGATCTGTACTTTGATTACGTGTTAAAATTTGACAACAAATTATTTATTTCCTAAATCTTGGCTTGCAGGAAAGAATCCACAGGTTTTCAGATTTCCAGCCTAAACGACTACTGAGCAGTGAAAGGCACCTGAAAGTAATATCAATGGTTTTAATTCATTTTCCACTGCTTCCCTAAGCCAGATTTATGCTAGGACAGACGATACAAACCACATGTAATTAACCAACTTAAGAAACTTTTTGCATGATCACACACTTAAAACAGCATTAACTGAGACAGAAAAAAACAGTGAAATACTATAGATGCTCTTACATTTAACCCTTGGGTGAACATTATTTTATTGCACACTGCAGGGACTGTTGTTACCATCACCATAGAAAGCAACCTGGGAAGAGGGATAAATTCTGAAGTCTTAAAAGAATTGGAGATCTCTGGTTGAGCCTCATAGATCTGAAATAAAATAAAAAAAAAACAAAACTATTTAAGCCCCATTGACATAGCCCTGGAGATGACAGCTTCTTCTGGGGAGCATTTTACAGAAGGGTTTTGACTTGTCAAAAGTAAAGGTGACAATAAATGTCCATTTTTATGCAGAAATGCTACAGAGCATCCTCCAGATCCCTATACAACTACATGAAACTTCTGAATGTAAATTGCATCCTTGCTAAAGGCCAACACTTTTCAACAAACAGATTCCAGGTCCTACTTGCCCATTTTAAGCTAAACAAAGAGTGAGGGGAACACCCAGGCAGGACTGAAGGTTTTTCCAGCTGAGCTTTAATGATGCATCTCAAAAAAAGTGTCATTGATGTGATGTTTCCCACTGCTTCTTATACCAATTCCTTCTTTCCCAGTTTAGTTGAATGTTTATACAGCTTCCTGCTCTGAGTATGGCTTTTTACCATCCTCCACACTCCTACCTTCTTGAGTAACTTCATATTGTCCATCCAAGCAGACTTCATTCTAGGAACAAAGGAATACTGGGTCTCCTTGAAGTATCTATTCAATAAATCTGGGCATACTTTGAGAACATTCACCATGAGATCAGCAACCATGTCATCTTCTGTTGCAGTTTTTAAACCAAGCAGAAAGTGCAGAAGTACCACATTTCCTCCCCTATTGAAGCAAAAAAAAAAGTTTAAACAAGAAACCCTTACTTTAACACTTCCTATAGGATGTGAACTCTGCAGCTCCTCTAATTGTTAATTGACGGCAAGACCTCTCACACTCCTGCCATAATTTCTGAATTTATACTCAGAGAAGTAAGAACTGAATTTACCTCCGTGTTTTCTGCATGACAAATGGTAATTACTTTGATTTCAGAGCAGATATGGTAACTAGTGAGGTCTCTCTTGTTCCTAGCAAAAAATCCATGTACAATCCCACCTTGTCCAGTGACTTACTTGCCAGAAGTTCCAAGACTTGGATCATAGAACGTTATGCCATGCTTCAGAGAGCAGCAGAGGTCCATTAAAAAATTATGTACAAGTTCCCGTACCATCATTTTTCCCACCTCTTCAGAACCTTGAGTCACCTATAAAAACGAAAAAGGAGTAAAAAAGGCATATAGCATTTGGTATCACAGCAGGAAATCTTACATCAGTTTCATTCTACATTTTATGAAGCTCCTTTTACAGAAATCCTAAAAGACAGTTTGGCTTTTGTTCAGATTAAGAAGAGAAACTTCAGGACTTGAAGGTCCCTTCAAACCCAAACCATTCTGTGATTCTGTGATTTCATTAACCTTCTACATCCAGCACAACTGAAGATCCCTATGAATAAGAAGACTCTTGACAACTGTGGCTGGGAAATCCCAAACCATATGACTTACAAAGACTGCATGGAATTGTAAGAACTTAAAATTATTTCAAAACTGAAATGCAGGCTTATGAATGGGGTCAGAGATTTGCACAGCTCCAAGTAGACACCTACTAGAAACGGATCTCCTCCAAAAGGGGTTTACTGGATATCAATACTGGAATGGCATAAACATCTGGTAATATAAGAGGGCAGACACAAAGGTGAAAAACTGGTAGACAAAACCCAGTGGAAGTCTGTAAGTCTGGCTGGTAACAATTCTGGAAGTTTAGCTCTCATATCAGGGCAGTGTGTACAATGGGAATGAGGTCAGTGGAAAGAACACTGATCCTGATGTATTCTCCTACAGAGACCCAGCTGTGTCCAGGAAAAGGAATGCAGTCCTTCTACCCAAGAAAGCCATTTCTCCCAGGGTAACAGATCTGCACTACAGTCCTGGCAGTCAAGGAGGGGAAACAAACCCTCCTCCTCAAGCAGTGAGAAGCAAAAGAAATTTGGGGTTTCTTTTTCAGTAGCCTCAGTAGATCCCTCTTCTTGAGTTGCCATCATCAACCTTCATCAAGGTTCAGAGCAACTGGGAGCTGTTTCAAAACCTGTGGCCTGCAGGAAGGGAGAAAAACAAAAGGCAGCACAAAGACTAAGAGTAACAAAGAAATAAATGACCAGACCTCTAAATCCCCAGGGCTGACATCAGTAATCCCATTCCACCGGTAAAGCGAAGCAATGTGGATCAACACTTCTGCAGTAAAAAAGCGAACCTTCTGGGTTTTGGTGATATTTTTATTTTGAACGACCTGAAAATGATGAGAAAAACTTAACAACTCTTCTGTTTTTTGCAGGTTATCACAAAGTAATGGTAAACTAGCAACAGGCTTCATTCTTCTAATACACACACAGCTGGTTCTCCTCACTAGAGCTGACAAAAGGTTCTGGTTTTGCTTCTGCTTCTGTCAACACTTCTCTCACACTCCTGCTCCACCTTGACTCTACACCAGCCTCTGGAAACCCTGCACATGCCAGACAGGACAGACTTTCAAGTTCAACTAACAAGCACAGAACACCTTTAGAATACTACACCCACAGACTAATATCATCCAAACGTGCTGATAGAGATGGTAAAGCCTGCTACAAATAAAGTTTGAATGAAAGAGAAAACACAGTGGAGGAAGTTCCCAGAAGTTCTTCTGCTGTGTTTTATTCTTGGCAGTGTTTTAATTCTCATTTTCCTTGCTCAACTGAAGGAGTCATATAGTGTGTTGGAGCTCACAATAATGTAACAGCACATGATGTATGATTCCCACACAGGAAAAGCTTCATTCAGAAAACAAAGCTTCAAGGAGGTTTATTTTACATTTAAATAGTAGCTTTTTTATTCTCCCTTTTTTTCCTTGTTATTGCAATAGCAAAATGAAAGAACATTTTTCTCTTTAATTTGCCAGTTGTGGAAGGCTGAATATGAAGCAGGTTCTTATGGTTACACTCTAAATTTGAAACTATTTTTCCTTCATTTTCTCAATTGGCCATACAATAGCTTGTGCAACATTGTTACAGTAGTTCAAAACTGAGATTCAAAAATCATAGATACTGGAACAAAAAACATTTCTAAAAACATTTTTATAGAAATAAAATACATCTCAGGTGCAGCTGCCGTTCCTACAGCAGCAACAAGCTGGTGCCTCACAGGGAAGAGAGGCAGGACCATGTTCAGAAGGTAAGTGACAGAGAACAGGAAAGGCAGCCATGACTAACCCAACTCTCACACAGCAATTCCTGCTTTCCAGTTTTCTGTCTCGACCTTGTTATAGCACAAAGGAATTTCTGTCTGCCATGAAAGAATCAAAAAAACCACCGTCAAAGGGAAGCATTTACCTTTCCAGCAGTACTTTCTGGCAGCAGGTGGAATGTACCCTCTCCTTTTCACAACAAATTCTCTGATTACAAGACTTCCCTTTTCCTCTACTCCACAAAGAAACACCTTTGACCAAACTTATCTCCTGCCATCCCAGCAGTAATAAGCAAGTCCAAAGACCACCTAACCAGGATCACAGGATGTGGCTCCAACAGAGCCCTGCAAGACTGGCAGGGGAACGGTACCACACACTCTTCGACTGCAACCAGACAGCTCCTGGACACCCCTTCATGCCCCAGTCCCTGTACTGACAGCACACAAAATCCTTTTTTTCCTGAAAAGACAAGCGTCCATCATTACCTAGCTTAGAGCTAAAAAACCCACTCAAATCTAGCTGACCTCCCAATTTCAGTATGAAACACACTGATTGAAGGACCAGTCTTACTGGCAGTTGCAACCCAAAAAACCACAAGAATCTGTTGGGCACCACACACTGAAGATGAGCTGAAATTAGCATCCAAGCATAAGCTATTGCAATGACTTCCTTTAAAAGAAGGCATTGGAAAAGCAGAACAAGCTTCAGTCCCAAAACAGTAACACGGTCACGCTACCAACCTACCAACCTCCAACAAATATGATCAGTAACAGACACACTTACAAACTTGTAGCTGCAGAACAATGACATCTTAATAAAGAGCTGAACATTTTGTGAGAAATCACTGCAAAACTGTTTCCAGCAGCAAAGAAAACAGAAAACATGAGACAACACAATTTTGAGGGTATATCATACCTTAGTTCTCAGTGTGGAGAGTAGAAGATTTACAGTAGAAACTCTGTCTTCCTTTATTTCAGAGCGAAAAATACCTGGAATGAAATCTAAGAAGACATTTCAAATATTAGGTGAAAATATGAAAGCTCTTTTCCTAAAAAGTGCTTCAGAGAATTCATATCCATTTCTCTTCAATGTCATATTATTTACCTTGCAGTCATATTTCAGGATGAACCAAAAGGCTGCAAGCCAAGTTCACAAGGATGATGAGTCCATACCTAAAGGGACGAGCAAAGGATGCTGCCAAACCTACTCCCACCCTAACTAGCTAATTTGCCAACTTGCTGATTAACACTTCTTGCTACAGCATCTGTCAACTTCAAATACATTTTCGGTCCCAATGTGCTATGCAGTATTTAAATTTGTGTAAACTGCTATTTACTTGACTTGCAATCGTTTTCCCAAGCATTTCAAGGTTCCATCTCCAACCACATGCATCATCTTTTGGCTGCCCTGTGCATCCCAAAGTTAGACACCTTCAGTTCCTAGAGAACTTGGGGCTCTGGCAGGGGAAGGAAAGCCAGCTGTGCTGACTGGGTCTAGCTGTGCACTGCCATTCCCTGGCCTGAAAGAATGAACACCTGTCAGGGTAGCAGGAACAAGAGAAATAAATAATTATGACCAGTTCTCAATCTCTCAAGTAGGAGAAATGAACTTCTACCAGTAATGACTTAAACACATTATTTTGAACAGTATTTTTAGATCCCTTCTGAATTCTTTCATAACCTTACCTAGGGTCACAATTCACATGAGAAAGGAAACTGAAGTACACACAGTCTTTAACACTACTTAAAAAACTTTTAATGGAACATATCCACTGTTGCTGTCTTATGAGCAAGGTCGCAGGCCATGAAGCTTTTTTCTGCTTATTGACTCCATGACCTCAAAACATTTACTCTTTCTCATCTGTGTCACCACAGACTTTCTATTTTTGCAAAGTTTTAGCAGACAGCATATTGTTCTCAAGCAGAAGAGGCACTCATTGGAATACCAAAGAAGTTTAAAGTTTTTCAGGTAATAAGATTAAAAATATATATTTTTCACGTTATTAGTGCTAAGTGGTTCACATTTCTTATTAGATCACATCTATTATCCCCTATAAAAGACTCCACCTTAAAAACACAAAAACAATAAGCAATTACAAAGTACCTTTTAATTCCAGCACCTGTGTCAAGACTGCATTGTCACCAGCAATTAAAAAGGAGAGAGCAAACTGAATATAGGCCATGCGGACGTCAGTTCTCCCCTAGAAATACAAGATACTCTCAGCACAGATTGTACTTAACTGCAAAACTAAATACTGCAACTGTTGATTATCCTAAGAAGAACTATAAACACATAAATTCAACAATTATAAACATAATAGCCACACACATACATTTATTTGCAATATATCCACAGTATATTTAGCTAGAAAGCTTCTTGCATTAGCAGATCACTTTAACATAAGAAGGAAAGTGTACTATTTCACGGACTTTTCAATTCTCAATATGTAAGACAGGTCATAAACTAATAGAAAAATCATATATGAACAGTAGTTTCATGCCAAACCTTGCACACGCTGCATCACTGAGCACCCTCACTTCTGCACCGCTCGGTCAGTTCTCAAAACGCCCTTAAGTAAAGGGGCTGATATGTTATAAAACTACAAATTCAGGCACAGTGGAAGCCTTTGTCTGTAAAAGCATACAAACACAGAGTACCTGAAGGGTTTGGGTTGGCAAGGAACTTAGAGATCATCTCATTCCACCCCCTGCCACAGGCAGGGACACCTTCCACTAGACCACGCTGCTCCAAGCCCCGTCCAACTCGGCCTTGAACACTTCCAGGGATGGGGCAGCCACAGCTTCCCTGGGCAACCAGGGCTTCACAATTCTCACAGGAAAGGATTCCTTCCCAATATCTAATTTAAATCTACTCTCTTTCAATTAAAAATAGTTACCTGTCATCCTATCACTACATTCCATGATAGAGTCTCTCCCTGATTTATTGTTTTTTTAAACTTAATGTGCAAAATTAAGCTGCATGTACAATTGCCCGAAAGAAGATACTGAGCAGGTAAAACATAACATGGCAGGGACTCATGAAAGGGTTGAAAGAAGAAATGAGTGAATGATGAAAAGAGAGAAAGAAATAAGATTTTGCTGTAAGGTTTGGGCCTGATATTTTTGTATTAAAAACTCACCTCTGATAGCCAGTTGTGACATAATTTCACTGACAGCCACGCATGAGTTAAGACCTTTAATCTGGTTTTGGACACTTTTTGCCTCATACATTACTTGCATATCTAATAAGCTTGTGCTCAAAAGTGCAAACCCAAGCATTTAAAAGTAAGGGGTGGAGGTACTCCTGCAGATAACTTCTGCAGTAAGGTCAAAAACCATGGAATCTCATAGTCCCAAAATTATAAAAGGTGGTTCCAGGAAAAAGAGATGTGTTTGGGTTTTTTTCCTTTCTACTTGATTGCTTATATTAAAATACTCTGATTTGTCACCACAGATGGCACAAACGCAACACAAATGTACACATTCACTCTAGAAGTTATCTTAACATCCAGAAAATAATACTGGATTTATTATACACTTATATTTGGAATGACACATAAATATTCTTCTTCTAAAACACTGGTTTGGGTCAATCCTGACTATTTTTAGCAAATGGAGAAGAAACAAGAAACAGTTTCCTCTGAAAAAAGAAGAGTAACCTTTTCTACTCATTTGCATATTCTCCTTAAGGATTTCCAGCAAGAGATTATTTAAAACTCTTGCCTATATTTTCAAAAGCAGCTCCTCTGTGCTAGTAGTGGGCATTATCCCATGGCACACAGCATCTTAATTTACCTTATTAGATCTTTTTTTCAGCAGTCCAGGCAGATATTTGTTATTGAAATCAAAATGGCTATACACATCCCTTGCTGAATCCGGGCCCTGGGCCACCATTGCCGACAGCAGCGTGAGGCACCCTCGGCTCAGCCTAAAAAAAAAATGCAGAGGAAAATCTGGAGGTTATTTCCAGGATGATGAAATCAAGAGATTAAAACAGAAGAGAAGTTAAACCAACCAAAATCATTTTTTTGGGCAGTGATAATGGTAACCAGGAAGGAGGGGAGAGGAAAGAAGGAAGAAGGGAATGCCTATTTACATTCTTTCCAAAAATTAAGCTATAATCCGAGGTGGATATTCCCTCTATAAAGTAGGTTAAAAGGAAGAAAGTACCAAAATTAAAAACTTGAAGATGTCCGTGCTCATTCCAGGGGAGTTGGACTAGATGACCCTTAAAGGTCCCTTCTAAACCAAACTTTTCTATGAACTCCCAAACTCACAGGAGTTTGCAATTTATTTCAATGGGAATGACCAGGCCACTGGGTACAAGCCTGCAGACCTCCATCACTTGAACAGCCACAACCCATAAAGGGGTTTGGAATCTGTCCATCATGTTTCTGTCATGGACAATCTGTAGAAAAGACACATGACTAAAACAGAGATCCCACCTAGACATACCACCACAAAAAATTAAAATCAATCTGCACATCAAAGAGGTAGCACAGAAAATGCAGAGCATATACCATTCAGAAATCTGCATCCTCCTCTGTGCAGGTTCTAGGATTGTTCCAGAAGCTGGAACCTTTAAATGCTTAATGAGAAGTGTAGATCTTGCATAGCTTCAAAATTTATTTACAGTACACCTATCCAACCATATTTCAGATTCTACGTACAGCTAAAACGCTGCAATGAGATCAAATGAGCGGTGCAGGAAGCTGTGTCTGTGAACTGAAAATCAGAGAATGCTTTTCCAATTCTGGTCTGCCCAAAGACCAAAAGATAAGTCCTTGGCCTTGGACAAGCCATTTGCAGTCTCTATTTTTTTCTCTCCCTTCCCCTTCCTCCCAGGTTTGTACTAAAACGTCTCTGACACTCAGAACTTCTTCTGCCCTGCCCACTGGGCATGAGAAATTGTTGTTTAGCCTGGAAGAGATAACACAGGAATACTTCAAATGACCTAAGATGACTTTAGATTTAACAGACAGGAAATGTTACAGAGCAAAAGCCAGTCTGAGAGAAAAACAATTCTATTATAAACATGGAAATCTGACTCCAAAAACATAGGAAAATAAACCACTCATTAGCAGCTCTTTTTGCCATCACAAGGCAGACTGTTCAGCCTCTGTGAACCACAAGAAAGCCTGTTGCCCCCAGGATATTTCACCCCACAAACCAAGTAGCATTAAAATAAAAGGACTCAGGATGCCCATGTCTACCTGCTTCAGCTTTCACTAGGACAGGCCCAACCAATGAAAACTTTAGCCTCAGGAAAGTATCCTATAGCATCAGACCGTGTGTTGTATCAGAGCTTCCACCTTGCAAAGACTTCCACAGGCAATTATTTTATGACATGTGGAACAGGACCATTAAATAAAGGTGGGTGATTAGCAGTAAGTCAAGCTGAATTTTGCAACATCTTGTACATATGTGTAAGATCCAGACAGCCCCTCAGGGTCAACAAAGAGAGATTCTCCACAACAGCACTGAGAAGACTTACCTGTGATTTTCGGAATACAAAGCAGCATAGACCAGTTTCATGTATGAATGAATCAACTTTTTGACAATGTTCATTCCCACAACAGAAAAATGGGAGAGGTCACTGGCTGTCCTCAGTAAAATGGCTTCTAGAGCTTGAAAGATTAACAGCATCTGCAGGATAAAGAAGTATGTTAATATCTGCCAATATCAGGTATGACTTGAAATTATTATCTGAGCAAACATTAATAACCACCATTAATAAAAAGAGTAATTCCACTGCATGAGGAAAGCTTCCACATATGAAGGCGACATTAACTTCTGAATTCTCTTCCAAATTTAGAATTCCTCTTTGAAAAGATTAGTTCTGAGAACACGAAGCTTTGAGGAAACAATGTTTTAAGAGACAACTTCCAGGAAGTGCACAACAGAGCAATGAAACATGCTGGAGAAAACCATCCGAGCTGCTCCAGTCTTGCAACTAACTCCTTCTAGAAGAATCCAGAGTCCATACAGCATTGTGACTGTGCTGACTACATACATTAGCCCTGATTAGTAAAAAGATCTTGAGGAAAGCGTGTCACTGAACATGACACAGGTTTTCATTACACAGACAAAAATAATAATCTAAGGCAAAGATCAACAACTGATGGTTAAAAAGAACACCAATTCTATGTTGTAAGCAGAATTAAGTTAGCAATGCTGCCCCAGCATTCACAGTGAAGAGAGTTATTTGATTCTTTGTTTATTTGCCATATTCTGATGAGGAAAAATTGTGTCCAGCTGAGAGGAGAAAAATGAGGTCAACTTTACCAGTGGCTTCCTAGAAATAGTGATGTATCAGGGAGATGTCTAGATATCTGAAAACAATTACTTTCACTGGACTACTTTTGTTATGCTTTCTTAACTGCTTCTATTGATCCCCTTATTTCACAAAAGGTCTTTTGATAACGTTTAAAGAACCTTAACAGCTTGATTTGGACAAGACTACTTGGTTGCGCATATCATTAAATTCAGGAACATCTTGGAACTGAAAACGGTATTTCCCACTTGATAAGTGCTTCTGCCGCTGTAACTTTCAGAAAAAACACAAACCAAAACTATACTAAACTATAAGAGTTTTATTTACACCACAAAGCGTTTACAGAACTACAGAATATCCTGAGCTTGAAGAGATCTACAAGGATCATCCAGTCTAACCCCTGGCCCTGCACAGGACACCCCAACAATCCCACACTGTCTCCTGAGAGCGCTGTCCAAACGCTCCTTGATCTCTGAGCAGGTCTGTGCCGTGACCACTGCCCGGGGGACCTTCTCTTGGTTCCTCTCCAGGGTGGGACGCAGCTGCCAGCCACTAAACTACAACACCCCCCCGCCCAGCTTACTTCGCTTTCAGGCCTCCTTTCTCCGTCCAGAAGCTTGAATATCTCAGCGCATTCCATGGAGATTTTCACGTATCCCTCCACGACATCGTACACCGCGGCCGACGGCAGCGTCTTGGCCACGGACACGAAGGTCTCCAGCCCTGCAGAGCCAGAGCGTCACCCGGGGAGCCACCGCCGCGCGTGGGACCCGCTCTGGGCCGGCACGTGTCCGCGGTACCCCCACCGCCACCACCGCCACCACCGCCACCGTCACTGACATCCCCACCAGCTCCCTCGGGCACCGCAGCAGCCCCGGCGAGCCGCTCCCGCCCGCCTTCCCCCGCCCGGGCAGACCCCGCTCACCGCTGGCGGCGGCCGCGGGGTCCCGCAGCAGCGCCTTGAAGCGGGCACCATTGAACTCATCGTCCCGCGGGTCACAGGCGCGCTTGGCCGCAGGCGGGCCGGCCACGGGCTGCCCGCTCCGCTTCCCCGCCATGCGGTACCCGAGCCCGGCCAGTACCGCCCCGGAACCGCCGCCGGCCCGCAGGAAGAGGCGGGCGGAGCGCAGGCCGGGGGCGGTGCGGGCCGGGGGCGGTGAGGGCCGCGCTGTCCCGCCCTCAGGCGGAGGGGACTGGCGGCTGTTACCCCGGCCCGGCCGAGCCCCTGTGGGCAGGGACTGTTAGAACAGTCAGTGCCCAAGGTGGCAAAAAAGAGTTAAAAATAGTTATCGTGGAGTGGTCTGGGTTGGGAGGGACCTTAAAGCTCATCCAGTTCCACCCCCCTGCCGTGGGTAGGGACGCCTTCCACTAGATCAGGTTGTTCCGAGTAATCATGGCTGGGCTTCGCGAACGAAGATTTAGGAAAGGCTCTATCCACGTTTGTTACAAGCACGCTGGTGGCTAATGAGGCCAATACGAGATAGACATGTCCGATTGCAAAAGGCACAGCAGAAAGACTCCTTAGGTGACATATTCAGCAAGACACGATTCTTTCTGCTTTGTCTTTTCTCCTCGAGAGTGATCCTGCGTGCGTTCTCAAAGGAAACGGCAGCGTTATAGATGGTGTGTCTCCAGGCCTCCCGATTGGAGGCCAGAGTAGACCAGTTATGATGATCAATATGGCCAAGGCTGAGATGTTGTTTCAGGGAGTCCTTGTATCTTCTCTTTGGGGCTCCTCTCTTGCGGCAGCCAATGGCAAGTTCACCATAAAGCAAGATCTTAGGGAGGCGGTGGTCATTCATCCTTAAACGTGCCCTGCCCAGCACGGCTCTGTTCTCAGCAACATGGCCTCAATTCTTGTGACTGCTACTTGTTCTAAAACAGATGTATTTGTCACATAATCTGACCAGTGGATGTTTAGGATTGTTCCCACCGTGATCCAGAAGATGGCAACATTCGCAGACGCTCTAAGATTTAGGAGTAAAAAATGCTTTCATGTCGATGGAGGATGCTGTGATATTTTGAGAACAGGTGGTGGAGTATGAAGGTGAAGTTAGACGGCACAAAAGGGTTAAATAAAAGGAGTACATGAGACTGGAGGGGAAAAAAGGAAATGCGAAAATTTGAATTGCTAGATACTAGGTAAAAGGGCTTTTTAAAAGTAACTTAGTAGAACATGGCTAGAAAGCTGCAAGGTACATCATGCTGTGCCAGTAATTCCTATTGCCAGAAATACTTAAACTCAACACATTCCAACTATTTTTCTGCTTGTTAAGATGGCAGTGCCATCTTTGGAATTCACCATAGTATAGCACATTCTGCATAAAGGCACAGAATGTTCAGTTCTTCCCTATAACATTATTGGTGGGTTGTTCTTCATGATGGGAATCCTTCGTTTCAACCTTACAGTTTTCTTGAAACTTAATTGAAGGTAAGCAGATATGCAAGCACATTTGCAATTCCAAAAATTGGGAGGCATATAATCTGGAAAGTATATAACATTTTCAGGAGGGAGTTTCTTTGGTTTTGAGGAGATGAAAAGGAACACTAGAGCTCATAGAACTGAACAAAACCCCTTTGATTTAGCATAGCTTCCAAAGGCTTGAAGTAGCCATATTGAGATTTTCAGGGTAAAAGTCCTAGCTGTCACAAACCTGATAGCTACCATCACCCCATCTTTCATAGGAGATCTACTATAAAAAAAATACTGCAAGAAGCTAGTGAAAATTATTTTAGTTTCAACTTGAAGCTCGATTATTCTCTCCCCTCGCTGCCTCAGTAGCTGGTAGAGGCTTTAATTAGGATGGGGAGGGTTGGTTTCACTGCTGGTTTCACTTCAAGATAGGTTACTTAGTGTTCTGCTGTTGCACATTTGGAAACCTATATCCTTTTCTTTCTCTTTTTCTATTATATCTATGACAATTTTCCTCCTCCAAGTCTGTTTTTTGGCAAGCTGCATTTGTGGAGACCAAGACCGAGACATCAGTCTCAGAGTTCATCTGCTCTGTTGTGCCTACATGTTCAACAGATGTAAGCAGTGGATGAGTCAAGTAGTAACTCCTGAGCTGCCCAGTTTTCAGTAAATTGAAGTATACTTGTATGATTCTTGCCAGATGAACATATAATCATATTCATTTCTGAAATATTACCAGTTTTCCATGCCTTTGCATACCTAACTTGAGAGACCTTGAGTCCTGACTTTTTCAAGGCTCCTGGAAAAGTCACCACTTTTTCAGTGCTTTGGCATTGATTCTGTGGCTTTAAAAAGCTGCTGGCTTAAATGTCAAGCACACAATCATTAGTCATTTTGGAAAATCTTAGCTTTAATACATATTCAAGGGGAGACAGTGACAACAACCAGTCAAAGGCAGGCTCATAAATCCATTATAAGGCACTTAAACAAACAGACTGATTTCCAAGACTGTGGTCCACCCAGCAACTCTGTCCTAATGTCCTTCCTAAGCTGAGAAGCAAGGCACAAAGCCTTTTTGGGTAAGAGTCATATCAGGAAGTGATGAGAGATTCCTTTAAGAGGGCACGAGCAACAAAGCCAGGACTTTTTTCTTGGTATATTTCTTCTTCCGCCACCTTAGGTCTTGTTTTCTCTTGTTTCCAGAGGTAAGCTCTGTGAGATGGGACATGCCTCTTACTTCGTGTCTATACAAGTGCCAGGTGCACTGCTAGAAAAATAATCTGTGTACAGGAGAAGTGCCAGCACAACTGGCAGCGTTCAGGAGGATGAGGAGCAGGGACCATTCTGCTGCGTGTGGTGAGGAAACCGGAGTGAGATTTCATTCAGAATGAAACATGAGGAGATTGGTTTTAAAAGCTTCATGGGTTACATCCTACTTCTTTTTTTTTGAAGTGCTTGGGGTCTCTATGACGTCAGTATTAGTTTGGCCAAGAAGCAGCTCCTGGCCACAAAACTCAGTACTTGTTAGCTAACTTTGCTCTCTCTGAAGCAAGTCAACAAATGGCAGAAAACAGCAAATATTTCCCCTCCTTCTAAACTTGCTGGTTGAAGTACTGTACTCTGTATTCACTCAAACTTCTACTTGGATGCATGAGAATGTTTCCTCACTGTGGCTTACAGAATTGGTCCTCTCAAGTTCAAATTACTGCACACTTGAACATCTTGTTAGAACTTAAAATCTGTAGCACCCTGTGAGAACTTACAGCATCCAAAACACATTTAGAATTAGAAAAAATACGAGAGGCCTCTCTACCCCTATTTTCATTCTTGTATCCATAGAAATAGAGGTTGAATTGTGAAAAATGTGCTATGTTATTTTAAATAATTGCTATTTAGTGATTATTGTAAAGCATGTGCTTTGTTTTAACTGGTCTGACACTGATTTCCATAGAAACAGAGAGAGGATAGCAGTTTCAACTGTCTTGTAGATTCTGTCTGTGTCAGAATGCTGGAATATAAAATGTTTAAAAATGTGGGAAAATCCTGGGATTCTGTACTTAGATTTAGTTTTTTTGTTTACCCACAAAAGCCAAAGAGAAGATTAGCAAGCTTCTTGCAAATTTTATTCTGGGAGAAGAAAGTTACTTATGTCATCTCCCCCAAAAATATTGGGGAGAAAAGGGGAAGAAAAAGCAGTAGGAGGTATAATGGGGAGAAGTATATATATGTGTGTGTGTGTGTAAAAGTATTTCTATGATTATATAATTCTGACAACTTTTGTTACTGTGCTATAGATCTTGTGATTTTTTTTCACTAATAGAAAATTTTAGTCCATCTAACTCTAACTTTTATTATTTCACATTGTTTACTTCCTAACTGACAGCACTCATTTTATTGGAATTTCCATACACTAAGCCATGATATGAGTTTCAAATTGGAAGTTTGGCTGAAGTTCAGGGAAAAATGAATAGTATGGGGCGGGGGGAATTAAGTGCTCAGATTTTGGCTTTGCCCTTGCAAAGCTTTCATGCAACAAACACAATTCCTGCATTTTTGACGCTGTGAAATGGTTTCTTTTCGGCCCAAGTTCAAAAGAGAGGAACTGCGTGAAGCAGACATGGTATCTAGCCTGGATTCTAACTTAGGGGCTTTCATATGATTTTTTAATTTGGGGGGAAAAAAAAAAACGGAATCTAACTCCTGTTGCTAATGAAGAAATGCCAAGGCTGAGAGATTCTACATGCTGAACATGTCTGGATTAGTTATATTGTCTTCCAACTACTGAGCACTGCCAGCTTGTAGAAGGTGCTTTCAAGGCTATGGCAGAGAGACACATTCTGCACATCAGGATAAATACTTTCTCCCTTCCTGCTTTGTGTTTTACGTGGCCATCTCTAACTTTACTATTTAAGCACTACTCATAGCAGGGAATAGCAAGAATTACCAAAAATATTACAGACTTTAGGTTAACACCAAATAGCAAAGTAGCCCCCATTCAGAGGGAGATATATATGTATAGATACAGATACATATACACATACATATATATATATATAAATGTCAATGCCATTTTACTGAAATTCCTGTCAGCCACAGTGTCCATAAGTTACTTTCCTCCACAGGAAGGCTTCCCTAAAAGGCAGATATCTACACACAGGAGCACTCAGCTGCCTCTTGTGTTGTTATTCAACCCTCACTGCTTCACCTCCCTGGAGGTTACCTACATTTTGAACCTCTCCCAGTTCAATCATTCCACTTGGAAACTGCCTTTGCCTTTGGGTTATACCTGCACAGTGCCAAAAGCATACCAGGCTCATTCTTGCACCATGGGATGGTCTTTCCTTATAGCACCACCGGGCTAGAAGAAGCAATTCACTGGGAAGAGAAGATTCACAAGTTTTCATTAGGCAATAGTCCTGATGGATCTAAAGCCTTTCAAGCAGGAGTACAGGATATTTCCCAGTGATTTTTGATGTTTTATATATTCTTCTGCATTGATTGTGTACTTTTCACAGATCCATTGTGTACTCAGAGTCACTCACAGTGGACTGAGTTGCCATCATTGACATCTACATTCCAGAGATTAATGAGCAATTCCGAGAACCTGAATTTATGGCAAGTAGGAAGCTGGGGTAGACAGATAAGTTCACCCTAATCATCTAAACACCTTTCTAGAATCTCCAGGTATGGCCCCCCAATGCTTTCTTTGGTGGGGTAAAAATCTGTGCTAGTTATTCCCCTGGCGTTCATTTCTGCCTTCGATGGGACTGACCTGAGACAGCAAGCACAGGAAGCGTCAGGTTGAATGACCAGGTATGAAAAGACCAAGGGGCAAAATGAGAGGAGTAGCTGGAGACTCCTGCAAGTCTCCTTCCAATACCACAGTTGGAAGGCAGAGGGTAACGGGTTCAGTTCAGAGGCAAACACTGCCCTTATCTGAAGCAGCCAGGAGGAAAAGCCTCACCTGGCAGAGCTACTGTTCCCTCTTCCCATCTGTGTTTGCAGTTGCAGATGCTTCAGAGCCGTTTTATGCCGTTATTTTTGCACCTTTGATCCCATTTATCTGAGTTCAGTAAAGCTTGATGGAATGTCCCTGACCTCAGACAGGTTCATGTGAAACCTGGTTTGCTTTTATCTGCCCAAGGAAGCATAACTGTGTTACCCAGTTGTTTTTCTATGTGTGAAGAGGTAGAGGGTGAGGAACAAAAGTGGATTCAGATTCAAACATGAAGATCAAGTTGGTCAAAGTTCAGTGTAACCTCCAAAAAGAGGCGCCAGTTTGGAAATTCAAATCTGGATGTGATCCAACTTCAGTTGGAACAGGAGGAGAGGAACGGATTTAACAGAATTAGTTTGGTTCCATCATCTCTCACCCACTCACTCATTTTTCTTGGGGTTTTTTTCAGGAGAAAGGTGTGTGAACATGCATGGCAGGATGTAAACAGCTGGGTGTTCTTGTCTCCTAGTTTTATACCCCACCACATCCCCAGGGCAGAAGATGCTTTCATGACCCATTGCCGGTGCTGGTTCTAGGCTCCCCTTTCTGAGGGCATCTCTTACAGGAACTGGGAAATGAGTGTCCTGATTTATTCCCTTTAGTCTTTCATACCTTTAAAAGGAGCTCCAAATTATATTTGAAGGTGGCTTAGCAGGTTGTCATGACAATTTGTTTGAACTTCCTACTGGTTTACTTTCCACTCTCACAAAAGATTTCAGGGAACAACTTGAACTCTCTCAAAGTAATTTCAAGATGTTTTCTCACTTTGCAGTGAAAACTTTAAGCCAAGCCTACACACTTAGTCAGCTACACTGAACAACTCAAGTCGTAAAGCTACTGGCTGTGATAAGGTGGTGTCGGGCAACAACGTGAAGAGAAGAAACTGAGAAAGGGGAAGTTCTTTTGCAACATGGAAGAGGCAGTGGCTGTTTGCTCACTGAAATCCCTCGTGCAGAGATCCTGCAAGGCATAGTTATCAGCTGGGTTCCCCCGGAGACAGGTGAGCCAAGGTGTAAGGGCGGGAGTTGGGCTGGAGCAGCAAACCCGACAGGGTCTGGCATGAGGGGAGACGAGGTCTGAAGCAGGGAAGGTGCGATGCGGGACACAGCGAGTGACGGGGAGCACCTTGCACCTGTCTCGGGAAAAATACAAGCAGGGAAATATCACGAGTCGGGCTGTGTGTGTAAGTCTGTGACAGTCGTCCAGCCGAATGGGGAGGGGGGGGGGGGGGGGGGGGGGGGGGGGCGAAAGCGAGCCGCGGGGCCAGGAGGGAGGCGCCGGGACCGCGAACTGCCCGGAGAGGGGTGGGGAGAGCCGGGAGAGGGCGGGCGAGGTGCCCCGGGTCTGAGTCAGCCCGGCCGCACGATGCGCGCTCAGGGCAGTGCCAGGCGCGGCACCGCCGGGATCCCGCGTCCCTTCCCCGCCGCCCCCGCGTCCCGGCCGGACCCGCTCCCGCGGGCAGGGCCGCTCCGCCCTCGCCATCCTCCTCCTTCTCCTCCTCCTCCTCCTCCTTCTCCTCCTCCTCCCGCGGGTCGGGGCAGCCCCGAGGGCTCCCGGCGGGCCGGGGGGGCCGCGCCGCCAGCCAGGACCGGCCCCCGCCATGTGAGTCTGCGGGGCTGCCCCCCCGCCCCGCGCCGCCCGCTCCCGCACCATGAGGTACGGGGGTGCGGGGCAGCTCCCACGCCGCGCTCAGGTAGAGCCCGGGCGGCTCCTCCGCCTCCTCTCCTGCCTGGTCCTCGTGTGCGGCGCGGAGGTCGCGGCGCTCGCCGACTTCTCAGGTACGGGGCGGGCACCGACCGGCGGCTGCGGGGGCTGCGGGGCGCCGAGGGGCTGGGCGGGGGTCGGGCACCCCCCGGGCAGGGGGCTGGCAGGGGCTGTCAGCCCCCCGCATGCACCGAGGCGTCCCGCCGTACCCCACCATCCCGGACAGGGGCCGCTGGATCCCGCGCTCCCCGCCCGGAGCGGCGCCGGGAGCTGCGTATTCCCGGCGGGCTCCGTGCTCCGTATTCCTTCTCTCGGGCCGTGTCCCGGGCCTGCACCCCGGGGAGAGCGTGGGTCGGATGTGCTGTGAAGGAGGGCAGGGTGCAGGAGAGGGTTAAGGGCTTCCAGGGGGTCCAGGTGGGAAGGGACGCGAGGAGCTAAGCTGTCGCTGCGCCGTGGGAACGCTGCGCGTGGATCGGCCGGGGCCTGACGAAAAGTGCGTGGAAGTCCCTGGAAAGGTTCCCACTTTCTCCTGGAGACTTGAAGTCGGGCCCTGAGGGAGCCGTCCTGAACTCCGATAGCGAACAAGTGCTGCACTTCTCTCTGCTGGGGGAGAAGCCTCGTAGCGCTACGATGAGAGGAGTCCCTTGCCAGGGAGTAGAGGCACCAGTTGTCAGCCAGAAATCCCAGCCGTGACCCCTGCGAGGCTGCTGCATCAGTGCAAATTGAAATGACTGCAGAAAGGGGAAAATTTATTCCCACTTGGGACAAAGAAACAATCTCTGTTTTTTGTTTGACAAAACTGCACTCTTGTACCTTTCCTAGTGCTCCAGGCCATCCCACTGCTGTTAGAAAGTTATTTAGAAGAGCTGTTTCTCTCCTTTCTATATGTCACAGTGAGCACAGCATATTCCTGGAAGTTGGAGGCTTAAGGAACTGCCTCTTGGGCAGAAAGCAAATCTTACCCTTAGTGAACAGAGCAGAACTTCCCAAAAGCCAGTTGAGTGCACCGGAAAAAAAGTTAGTATATATTTAACAGCCGAAATTTGTTGTTGTGCATATTAATATAGTTCATGTTATTACAGTTCAAAATGCTGGTGAGGGTTCTGTAAAAACTATTTTCTCAGCAATAGGAAAATACAGTTTGTCATTTTGTTATTGTGTCCAGCACCATAAACCTGAACATTTCTAAGCAAGCAGCCACTGAATATAAAGACCAGAGTTACATCCTTAATAAGTTACATTTCTTGTATTAGATTCCTTTCATGTAAAAGGCTTTTAAATTCTTGCTGTCTCATTCTTTGGTGTTTTTCTTTGCTGATTTGTAGATGTTAGTTTTGGAAGCACATGGTGGTTCTCCACAAGAACATAAAATAAATGTTCAAATTCTCCCTTTCAGATAGCTGCTGAGTTAAAAAATATCCCTTTATCTAGGACAGTTCCCCTCACAAAAGTCCATTCACTTTTCAAATGAAGTTATTTAGATAAGGTTATCCAAGATACATTTCAGAAGTACAACTGTATTCAGTATTCATTGTGCACTGAACTTTCCAAATAGGTAGAATGACCAGAGAAGAAAACTCTGGCTCACCCCAGAGAGATGTCATGCAGACATTTCAGCAAATAAGATGTAGTAAAGAAAATCAGATTCCAGAATTCTTTCCAGACTAGTAAGTTCCCAGGCCTGAACACATTCTGCTCACATTTTACTTTTAACATGGAGATCTAACCCAGAAGGACAGAAAAGATCAAAATGTTACTGGAACCTTTTAAAAAAAAAGGTATCTAGAGCACATGGAGAAGTTTTTAGCTGCTTCAGAAGGAGGTGCTGTGGACCAGGAGCTGTCAGAGGTGAGATGACACCCTGCAGTGCCATCCCCAAGCTGTTTAATGCCTTTTAAAGAATTACGAGCTGTGTAACAGCAGCTTCAAGATGAGCTTCTAGAGTTGATTTTCTTTATTTGCTCCCTCCTGTGGCAGGAACAGTGACATGATTCTCCTAAACTCTGTTGAATGTACATGGATACAAATCTACCCTGTTTAAAGAACAGAGCCTTGCAACTGGGCAGTATCCTGAGGGATGAAGAGTGGGAAGCTTCTCTTACTGTACCCAACCACCTGCACTTTCCCTGTCCTAGAAAGGGTCAGGTCTAACCCTGCCCTTCCAAGGCCTTCCAAGGAGGCAGGTTACAAGTTTCCACCGGCAGCCCATGTCAGAGCAAAAGGAACAGTGACCTGCTCCTTCAGTGTGTTCTGTGGGATTGGGTCTGATCCTGGGAATTTAGTAGTGCATAGAGAATTGGAAGGCCAGTTGCTTCACCTTTTCCTCCTTTTCACAGACTTTAAGCTTTCATACTCAAATTACCAGCTAGACACTTGGGTCATTGCATTTTCTGCTTTGTGTGTTTTCAGCATCAGGTCTCTCCCCCAGCAGCCCAAACTCTGTTCCTCTCTCCCCCTCTCTCCACCCCAGCTTTCCAGAATCCCTTCCCAGACTGCTGCCTGCTTCCAGCACCTGTATGTGTCATCTCTGTTGTTCTCTTTATGCAAGTGTTAAATTGTGCCAGCAGTTCTAACCTGCCCAGAGCCTGTTTGTTCATCACCAGACCCAGCTGCCTGCTTGGAACAACCCGAAGATGCTCCCTCTTGGGATCTGTTCAATGTTCTGGAAAGGGGAGCAGGCAACAGTGTATGTCAATACTGAAGGATTGTTTTTGTTACGGGGTTTTTTATGTTTGACTTGTATTTGTGGTCTGTATCTCTTCCAGGATGTAGAGCAATGTGTTCTTGTTCTCATCTGTCCAGCTTTTAACTATGAAAAAAAATTTCTTGGTGGATTTTTTTTTTTAAAGAGGCATTTCTTCATGGTGCAATAACATTTTGTGATCAGTATGTGAATTAGTATTTTCTAGGGAAGATAAGTGTTCTAAAACAAGACACCAGCAGCAGTTCAAAATCCAGCCCTGTGAGAATGACTCAGTAGTTTCTCCTTCTAATGGCAGGAAATATTGAAAGTACTATTGATGCACACCATACTTAAAGATCTGCATAATCTATGATTCTCTAGCAGTTTGGTGGCAGCAATTAACAAATTTAAAAGTTGGACTTGATGATCTTGCAGGTTTTTTCCAACCCTAATGATTCTGTGATTCTATATTTATTAATTCAGTTGGTTACTGAAAGTGGAGATGTGCTCTGAGGTCTGCAGTCCTCTATGTGATTAATTTTTAAGTGTGGAGTCCAAGCATTTATGCACAAATTTGAAACTGAAGGTTGAAGGTTTGGAAGAAGAGATATGTAATCCACAGTTCTTTCCTTACATCTTCGTGCATATTGGCGTGATCCTACACCTAGAGAATTCTCTTCCCCTCATGCTTGCTCTTCAAAACACATCTTTTCACCAAAATATTTATTTATTTTCCTACTTGACCAAGCTCTGTCTTCCCATTGCTTTTCTCAGTGATCACTTGCAGCTTTCACATTTCAGATCAGGTCCCAGTCCAGGAGGCTGAAGACTGCTGTGAATTTTGCTAGTTCTCCAGTCTCTGGGAACTAAAATTCTGAATACTCTGGGCTCCCAGGAGACTGTCACAAGAGTCATTTTTCAAGAAATCAAGGCATCATGACAGCCATTTCCTCACAACTCTTTTATGTTCAAGGACTGGTTCCCAAAATAGGCAAAAATAAGGAGCTGGCAAAACCAGGAAACTTATATACTGTACTTCTGCTTCACTTACATCTGTGTCCTGGTCCTCTAGAAAGGTCCAGCTGCTGAGGGAGAGATGGCCTGGCTGGGGTCAGTGGCATTTTGAGTGTCTTCCCAACAGCAGGAATCAGTGCTTTCTCTCTCTCTCTCTCTCATATCCCCTGCCCTCCCTGCTGGCAGGGGGAAAAGGCCTTGGCTCTCTGCCCTACCACTGCTCCTTCTCCCACCTTTTCCCCATCTACTGCCAAAGTGAACTGACCTCTTATCTGTCTGGGAACACACTCCTTCTCCCTGGCAACACTGAGGAACCCCCATTCCCCTTTTTTGATGCCACTTCTTTGTCTTTCTTTTCTCCATGCTCCTTTAAGGTCAGGCTCAGGCTTGACCTGGCCTCCTTCACTCACTCACCACTCAATCTCCCTTTCCTTACCTGATTCCCAGCCAGGTTTTCTGGGCAGCTTTCAAGAAATGTGGCCGTAACTGAAGATCAAAAATGAAGTAACTGTGTGATTGCATAACTGGGCTGAAGAGTGACTTTCTGGATGTGAACAGAAAAAGCACCACTGCTTAGGCAGAACCTTTTAATCTCCGTCCGCTGGTGTCAACTTTTCTGTCTTTTCTTCCAGAACAGTTCACACAGAATTGGGCATCAGTTTGACTCCATAAACTTGATCTTCTGACCCAACCATAGAAAACAAATGGATCTAATGAAAAAGCAAACCAGTTCACCCAAGAAACAAAATCTGATCCTGTGACCTTTTGTGCATTAAAAGTTTCCATTAAGTTTTGTGGCTTTCACCCATACCAGATTTGCCCCCAGGCAAAAGGAAAGCAAACAAATGCCTCTAACAAATGCTTTGTTTGTAGTAAGGTGGCAGGATCAATCAGGACCAACCACAGTGATGCAGAGGTTTTCTTGCTGGTTTTGTGTTGGTCAGATAAAATCCTATATAAATTTTCTTGAGTCCGTTCTGTTGACTCACCGTGGCAATTGGAGCGTGTCCTTCAACCAGGATATTTAAAGAAGTGCTAAAAGGAGTGATGCAATGATGCATCTTCTTAATACTGCCTTGTAAAAGTCAGGCAAAAGTGTTGGTTGTTTTTTTAAAGGAAAACATTTCATTTTAGAAACATGTTTCATTTCAGTAATATGGGAGTTAAACCTCAAAGTCTGGTTTAAAGCTTTTCCTAGTGGAGTGGGTTTGGATCTGGGATTTGTTCTGTGAAACAAAGGTTTATGTCAGAAGTGAGATTTTAGTTGAGGTCATGGTGCTGAGATCCAAGGTTTTGCTTCTGTCCCTGCAGTTCTCACTGCTTTCCTGAGGAAGTGTAACTTATGAAATCACATTTTAGATGTGATAATATTTTTTTGTTAAATCTACTGATGAGATTTAATTATCCTTGTTAGAGAAGTAAAAGCTTTGGTCCTATTAAGTTCCTACACATTTTGTGAGTCTAAACAGCTGGACCTTACTTCCATCCCTAAGGAAGGATATTGCTTCACAAGCTCTCCTAAAATGAATTTTAGTGTGGTGCTCCTGCCCCTACAATAGATGTTGGGAAATTCAGATGTGAGACACAAACCTATGGGAAACTTGAGTTCTTGAGCTTCACTGCTCAGGGACCAGCACGTTTGGGTCTGTCATTCAGATTCTCACACCTTTGGGGCAGTTCTCCCTGTGCAGATTGCTGGCACCTGACACATCATATGCCATTTTATTTCAAAATGAATAGCAGGGACTAGTTCCCCCCTGCCTTCCTACTCCATCTGCTGCCGATGCCCTTCCCAGTGAGACAGAGCTTCCAAACAGTCTCAGCTTTATTAGAAAAAGGGGTTACAGACTTGTTTCAAATAAATACTCAGCTTTTGTTGGAAGTGTCCCCAGACAGAGAAGGCACTGTCTGACCAGTCACCACTTATCAGAATTCTGTCATCTGCCAGCCATAATCTACAATTAAAATTGAAATATTTTGATATATTACCAAACACAGAGAAAATAGTGTCTTAAGGGAGCTGCAGAGCAGGAGGAGGCGTGGTTGCGCCTTATGTGTTCAGCACTGGTGAGTCATTTCATCTGAATTACTAGGCATTTTAGGAGTTTTGCTTCAAAGGCCTATTGTGTGGCTTCTGGCAACAAATTAAATACCAGTGAGGTTTGACTCTTAATTTAGAATTAATTTTTAAAAATCACTCGTGATATAACGTCTAGTTGAAAGCCTATGGCCACTGGAAGGATTCCCACAGGTTTCACTGGGCTTTTGATGAGGGTCTCAACCTACAAATATTTGTTTCTTTTCCTTCATAGTGTTTCATCTGGGAAGACAAGCATTATTTTTTCAGAATAATTTTGCAATTTTTGACTCTTCTTCAGGCTAAAAGTGAGTTGGGGTCAAAGAAATGTTGTTATAAAGAAAATCATCGGGTGATGAGGGTGCACTGGGGTGCATTTTTGCTTTTCTAGCTTGGACTCGCTGTGCTGTAAAGCCATCATAGCACTGCAGATCCGTGATCTTATTTTTTGAGTGTCAAATATAAATGAGAATACAAGAAATGCAGAGTTTGAGTCTGAGTTCTGTTTGCGAAACAAAACCTGCATTTTGTTTTCTGAGCTGGCAGTGAACAGCTCCCACTGGCCTTCTTGGGGAACTTGAACATGGAGGTTCACGTTCATAAATCCAAGTTTTCAGAGAAATATTTTCTGCTAGTCCCTGAGGTTCTCCTACTTGCAGTCTTTGGGAATATTATAACTTCTCTGTCTCTTGAGCATAACGATTCTCTCATTCTGTCTCCAGAAGCAGTTGCCCACTGAGCTTTCTCTTGTTATTTCTTGTTAACAGTACTAGAAGAGGTTACTGTCTCCAGCCAAAAGAAGGAATTTTGGCAAGGGCAGGAAAGAGCCTCACAGTCTCCCTTAATAGCATTGTCCCTCTTGGTCAGCATCTTTAGATAGGAGGGAGAAAATCTTCCTTTTCTACTTTAGTTCCATATTAGGTCCCAGGACAAGCGTTTGCCCCTCTGATTTCATGGAATAACTGACCACAGTGTGGAGTTTACTACAGACCCAAATCTTTGGGGATCCAGAGAGACAAAAGGGAAAAGGAAATAAAAAGTAAGTAAGAAAAGAGAAATGCATAGGGATCTCTCCAATTTCCTTAGAAAGCCATTGGGATACAACAACAGTAAGCATAGGTCCTAGGAGACAGCTCAAGGGAATATGAAAGTGTACATCTGAAGGGAAGAGAAGGCTTGTGGAAGGGTCTGAGAGGCTGAGAATGGGCATGTGGACTGTGAGTGCAGGATTCATGGGTTTTCCCACTCTACAGAAGTTTAATTCACATAACTGCATGTCTGAGCTGAGTGGCACAGAGAGGAACAGGTTTTGTGGTTCCTGGAGAAACAATGATCAAAAAGTTACAGAAGGTCTATTCTTTCTGTAGGACATTTCCGTTTCGTTTTTCCAGACAGAGCTCGTGGCTTGGTTCCTTGTGTGTGCTGCTGCTCACTGACTAAACCTTGTTCAAATGAGACCTTGAACGTGTCCTTATGCTGAATTATCTGCTGATTACCTGATCCTTTCTCTGGCCTAAGTGGAACCAAGCTCTTGCTTAATTTGACGCTCAGATTTAATCAACACCGAGAGTTAGGTTCAGTAAGATGGTTATGATCCATGTTATGATCCATGAGCTATAACTATGAGGGGAAAAAAAAAAAAGAAATCTTAGGAAAGCTTTCATGGTGATAAAGCATGGAAAGCATAGAAATCCTGACTGATACCTTCATCACTGATGCCTGCTTTGATTGCCAGACTATCCCAAAAGCATTTTCACTACTAACTTAAGTATTTTCTTAATCCTTCATCTGTCACTAAGGCCAGCGGAAACAAGTTGCTCCATTGGCAGCAGGCCTGTGGCTCTCCAGCTGCCAGTTGACTTTCAGCATTAATCATTTAGACTGAGTTGAAAGTGGCAGTTCTTACTCTGACCTGGCAGCTCAGGCTTCAATTTTTATGAAACTTGTAGGAACGTTATTTCTCTGAGCCCTGCGTGCTTCAGGGTCGAAACTGGCCATTGAGCTTAAAAGTTGTTGAGTTGAATAAGGGAATGGCAGATGGACGGAAGTCATGATCTCATAAGCTTCATGTCTTTTAGAATTGGGCAACTGAAAACTCAAGGACTGATTCTAAGAAAAGCAACAGCTTTGGATGCTCTGAAACCAAAGTAGTCATTTGGAAATGGAAGGGGCTTTCATGGTCAGTAGCTTATCAGTGAAACTAGATTATCACTAATTTTTTCAACTAAGCATCTATCCTCACATCAAAAAAGGTTTAGATAATAGAAAAAATACAGTGATTATACAAAAAATATTTTCCTTGTGTGGCAAATAAACTTTTCATGCCATCTCCTGCAGTACAACTGAAAGGATGAAGTCAGTAGGATGGTAGTCTCCAGCAAAGGGTAGGAGGGTTGAGAAGAATAGTGGAAAAAGGCACACTGAAGAAAACAAGCCATGGAGGGAAATTAAATCAAATGAGTGATTATGCAGGAAAAGCATTTATTAAGCAGGTATGTGGATCTGCTGAGTAAAGCTGTTGTGCTACTTTGAGTAGAATAAGCAGTGCTTCTGCCCAAGTGTATTTCTTACTGATAAAAGACTGTGAGATCAGGTGTGGCTAGAGTGACTCAAATAGGATGTTTACAACGTACTTAGATACAAAAGAATAAAATGATGAGGCAAGAAACAGCATTGTGAATTTTATAAACAGTGTCTTTCGTGGGTAACATTTTGCCCTCCATCACAATTACAAAAAAAGAGTTGCCACAGAAAGAACTGTGACTAATTTGGCTAATTCTGGAAGAAAGGATTAAGCTTGGATTCTGCACTGGTGTTTTGAGCCTCAGTACAAAGTTACAATGAGTGAGTAGTCTGGGTTAGGCAAACAGTTGCGTGGGATGATACCTTCTGGCCTTCAAATCAATGGGATCTTTTTGTTGCCCATTGCTTCAGGCTTAACTTCTGAGCCAGTCTGTAACGTCTTGTACATGATTTTGTATGCAGAGCACCCCATACGTCACTTATGAATGTGTGTCTTGGATTAATGGGAAAGTTCCTACTGGAGCTTTCACACAGATATTATTGGGACACTGCAGTATTGCCAAGTTTTTCTAATTTAGACAATTCTCACAGTAGTGGATTTTTTTGTATAACGTTTCATATTGTTTTAAAGAGTGAAATTTATTATTTTTGAAAAACAGAAAGAGGAGCTCTATTGTCCTCCTCGTTGCAGATAACATGTGAGAAAGTGACTGCTGCAGCTGAACACCACCTCCCTCTCCATCACCCAACAACCCAGAAAACAATGAGAAAAATAAACAACATTAAGTCATCTAAGTTTTTTTTATATGGTCTGCTTAAGATTCTGTTTGCTCAGGGAAGAAACCCCGTAACTCATAAGTGTTCTGATTTCTCAGTCCCAAATATTGATGAAATAAACACAAAATGAGATGACAGGATACTGCCTCAGGAGGAGCCACAGCACTCTCAATGCCCTCACTCTTGATCATCATGGCTGGTATTAATTGTAGGGATAAGACCATATTTTCCCCCTCACCTGACATTGTTGTTTGGCTGACCTTGTTTCCGTAGGGGAAATGTGTTTCTGTGCAGAATTCAGTAAGCAATATAGGGATGCTCATGGTCTCAAGGAGATGAAGCTCCTACCAGAGTGACTACAAGGCATTGCTGCCCAGGAAAGGAGGGAAAGTAGCTTGGGAATGGCTCCCTCCGGTTCAAGCAGCGCTCTGGGACGAGGTGAGAGGCAGCAGCTGCTGAGAAAATTTCATTCCCTCACTGAGGGCAGGGCAGGCAGTACCCTGTTTTGTGCAGAGGGCTAGCATGAGGAGAGCAAAGAACCTGGAGTTTTTCAGGGAAGAGCAAGAGGAAATCACGATTTTTAGAGTGGGAATTCTTCCTCAGCATGGGCTGTGAGCTGTGAAGGGCTACTCCACCCATATCTGCATGGTCTGTGTGTGTAGTAATAAAAAATGCAGGTTTACATGGTCTGCCATGTGAGACGAGCGATTTAGATACTCATACGTCACCACTCCTCTTATCAGAGAACATTAGGTTTCAGCAATTTCCATTACTATTTTTATCCTTTATTGTGTGCAAACACACGAGGATTTTAATAACAGCAGAGTCATGTCTGCTTGGAAGGCCAGAGAGCTTGATGTCTTATTTTCACTAGTCCATCTAATGCTGATTTTACAAGGGGACCATAGTGCTCCAATGGAATCAGGGCAAGTTTTTTATAAAGACTTTTTTTTTTTTTTTAAGATTGAATAGTTGCAATTGTTGGAGAAAGGTGCTTAGATACTGGATTAGGAATTTGCAGGATCAAAGTAGCAGTTAAGATGCCAGGGAACTCATCCAAATCACAGCATAGCTGATATTCTTTAGGGAATACTGCACTGGTTTTTATACGGCACTCTTGGTTCCAAGTAACTTGAAACCTGAAGAATTGAAATGATTACAAATATCGGGCTGTATCTTTGGAGGTGTTGAATGCCCACAACTCATGTGGGGCTGAATGCTCTGACACTGAGGCCCTTTATGCCACGATGGTGATACCAAAGGTGTTCAGCAGCAACAAAGGCCACTGGAGGCCCCTTTGCAGCATCAGGCTGTGGCAAAGTCACTTGGGTGCAATTGGGCACTTGGCCCATTTTCCTGGCAACACTCAGCACCTCCCAGGAGCAGGCTGGCAGAGGAGTGGCTCTGGCAGGGAACTTCAATTATTTGTGATCTCAATTACACAGAAAATGTAGGGGATGGATTTGGTTGTGAGTTTGGGTTTTTTTTTTTAACCTATGAGTGGCCATGGGGATTGTGGCTTGGCCATGGTCTCCTTGAGATCCAGACTGCAAATACAGGGCATGACATTTTTTGTGCCCTGGTTCCAGTGCCAGTGCTCAGACTGAGGTCGGGGAGGTGGGGAACTCACGTACAGCTGTGCTGCACTTAGAAGGTGCATCTACATGATTCCTGTGTAGATCAGGAACAGCAAAGGCAGTAGTGGAGCAGGCTTCTCCTTTCTCCAGACTTAGTAACTGATAGGGGAGCTGATTTTCCTTATCTAGTTGCACAGTCAGAGCTGGAAAAAATGCCAGAGAACTGAAATGTTTGACCTATGCCTGGAAGTGTTCAAGGACAGGTGGATGGCGCTTGAAGCAACTCAGTGGAAGGTGTCCCTGCCCATGGCAGAAGGTTGGAACTGGGTGATTTATAAGGTCCCTTCCAATCCAAACCATTCCACAATTCTATAAGTTTCATATCTTTTGCTTAGAGTTCTTAAGTTTCTATTTAAAAAACTTTTTTAAAAATTGCTTGTGTTTGGGGAAAGGTTTATAAAGGGCAGAAGTGTGGAAATTAAATGGGACGAGCAAACTCCTTTTCAATATTTTCTTTAAGAAAACTGATTTTTGTTTTAATGATAAACCTCTCCCCCATGATTCAGCCATGGAAACAAGAAAATGCGTGTAGGGCGGTTTCTCCGTTATTCTTAAGAGTGAAACACAACTGCCTAGAAGTCCAGAAGTGCAGAGCATCCTTTTAAGACAAGGTGTAAGGAGTACCTTTAGCCAGCTGGAATGCAAGAGCCTGGCCCACAAAACCAAGTAATACCCCTTCTGACCTCTGCAGACACACCTAAGACTGAGCACAGCCGTGACTGGCAAGGGCCTGAGGCCAGGGATTGTCCATGACAACACATCCTGCTGCTGCTGGAGTGCTGGGAGGGCTGTGACTCATGGCCACACAACCCCACGTGTCCTGGCCCTGACCTTTACGAGCACGAAAGGTTGACCCATTCACAGAACCGTGTGGCTGCAGGCCAGGTGTATAACCTTGACTACAGTGCCCTTTCCGGAGACTGATTGTGGTTTTCTTTTTGTCGGGCGAGAGCTTGTGGTTTCCTGTACTAGTTGTAACAGCTGAATATTTTCTAGGTTACCTAACCAAGCTCCTGCAGAACCACACAGCCTATGCCTGCGATGGGGAGCACCTGAGCCTGCACTGTCCTCGGCACTCAACCATCAGTGTTCAGTCAGCATTTTACGGGCAAGACTCCCACATGTGCAGCACTCAGGAGCCTCAAACAAAGATGGCAGAGCCGAGAAACTGTGTGGCACCCACCTCTTTGCAGGTACCCCACGTTGTAAAGTTCTTAATGTTTCCATGCAAGTGTTCGCAACGTTGAATGAAATGACACCGTACCTATGTCAGTTTACCATCAAAAGTGTTACAGCTGAAAGGATTTGTCTGGTCAGGAGGATATTACCATAGGATTGTGAGAGCTTTGTAGATTGCCTTGGAAACCCCCTTCTCAAAGTTCCCTAAAATAGTTCCTTTCCAGTCAAGGGCATCGTGACTGAGTTGACCAACCTTAATCTATCACACAGGCCCTCCTTGTCCCCAGGAGAGAATACAACCATTGGACAGAGCTGGGTTACAAATCCACTGAATAAAATGGTATTCTGGTTGGCATCTGGCTTGTTCCATGCCTTTCTTTCCTCACTGAAAAGGCACAGTGAAAGCTAAACAGCAAATCCTAAGTATTTCTACAGATATCTGCATTTCTGTGAATACCTGATCTGTATCAGCAATATCTTATGGTTTGTTTGCTGGGCCTGCTTAAGAATAGCTTAAAATCATTTATACTTCATCAATTATTACTTTCCACTGTGGAGACTTTCATAACATGACTTAGAAGGTCTGACTTATCACTGCTTCATCACAGTGAAAAATGCCCAGTGTTGGGCCAAATTCAGCAAAACATCGCAAAAATGAGTAGTCAGTGGATTCTGAACATGTTCTGTTGGTGAAACTGCTGCAGATGGTCTACAGAAGCTTCTGTGAACATTTGAAGCTTTGATTAGTATTTCCAACATTTGTGCCTATAGCAGACACATTCCTTCTTGACAACGGGGAGTGTCTGTTCCCGCCCCTAGCTGGTTGAAGAGTTCTATAGAGTGGTTTGGCAGTAATATCCTTTCTCCAGAATCAGTATTAAGGCAGTTTTATAAGTGCCTGTAATGTACTGCAATTTCTAAAGACATTCCAAATATTACCTACAGGCCACATGAAAGTACCTCTCCCCACCAAAAACAGTAGGCCAGATGCATCCTTGGTGTCATTTTACTGACCACAGCAAAGCAACACCAATGATTATTTTGGGCTTGTGAGGTCTCCATGGGCAGTTTTTTTCCGTGAATATAAAAAACACAGCATGGGATAACTGTCGTATAAACTATCATCATCATTCAGGCACTGTCACTGATCAAAGGCATGAAAGCATTTTGGTGAGGCCAAGAACGTGAGAGACACTTTGCATCTCAGGGAGTTCCTGTTCTGTCAAGGAGAAGAGACACATCTTGTAAACTGATTTCTTAGAAAAGAGCACCAGTGATCTCACCCCTCCTCCTCTTCCCTCTGGAAGCCAATCTGCAGTCCCACAGTGGGGTGTGATGCTGCCCTGCAGCCAGGAGGAAGCACAACAGGCACGTTTTACATCGGCCTCCCATTAGAGGGATCCCTGCAGAGCTGGATCCATCTCTAGATATTAACAGCCTGGTGCTATTTTGAGTGTCATTGTTTTTGTGTCTGCGTGCTTGTGCACAGCAACAGGACAGAAAATGCTGCTGCTGTTTGCATTAAGCAGGAGAAAATACAAACAGATGCACAGGAGATGATTCAGATCAGGTGCAAACAGAAGGTGACTCAGTAGGGGACAGCTCTCGCCTTGCTAAAGATGTAACTCTATTTCACTGGTCCCTTCCAGAACCATCCCAAATAAGGAGGAGTTATTTGTTTGACTTGCAATTCTATAAAAGAAGAATTGACTTATAAAATTAAACCTGCTGTGCTTTCCCTTCCCTTTTAAACTCTAATTTAGAGTGCATTAATGCTCAAAAAGTGTTGGATGCAAGTCCTTTCCTTCTATCAATCTGAGGGTTACAGGATCACTGCAATGTACTGCTAATGTGTGTCATTGCTGCTGGGAGGGATGGCTTCCAGGGATGACAGCAGAGATCCAGCCACTGCCAACTCTCTCAGCCTGGAAACAGGAATGCAGCTTCTGCTATCACAGTGGTAAATTTGTGATTTGACCTCTTGATATGACTGAGACCACTTCTGATGAGAAACAATGCAAAAACTCCCATAGATTTTATGGGACTACCTATAACTATCAGGGAATGCTGTCTTACAGTTAGTCCTGTTAAGGGTGGGGTGACCTGAGGATAACACCCTCCTTGTCACAGCCTGCTGTGATTTTAATCAAAAGCCTGGGCACAACACCACAGACTATCCAAAAAAGGTGTCAGAAAAGCCCTCTCTAAACTGAGCTTTGAAGGTGACTAAGAATTTCCTGAGTACAGTGCCACATTTAAACTGGGGTTTTTTAGGTGCTTTGGCTTGTGACTGTGTTAAAAACTGGACACAGACTCACTTTGGGCAATGTCTTCATATTTTCTGCAGCTTCAGTTCCAAACCTGCTGTTGAAGTGGGAGCACCAGTGTGAGCAGTAGGAGTACTCAGACCTTCTGCAGGACTTGGAGAGGGCCCACATGGCCCTTTGTGCTGACCTGTTTGTTGTCCTTCTCTGTTGCCACTCCCAGGGGAAGCAGCACAGAGAGAACCAATAAATTTGGGCCAATAAATTTGGAATAAATATGGCCTTAGAACAACAGTGTTAAAAAACCCCTACAAAACAAGACATGGAGGCTGAGGATAGACAGGCACATCTGTGCTTTGCAATCAAACCAATTCTGAAATTTTCTCAAGTGACAAGTCAAGCAAATATCTGATCATGTGTGTAACTGCAAGCGTCTCTTAAGCGGGAGGTCAAACACATGGCTTAAACATAGGGTTGTGCTTCAGTGTCCCTCAGCACACCAAGCCATTAGTTAGAACTCTCTCAAGTGAAGATTATTACAGAGCATGATCAGGTACACATACGTAGATCAATACGAAATGGTTAAAAAGATCTCTTTTTGAGTTGCCAGGCTTCACCTGGACATTGCACTCCCATAAATGTGCTCAGGAGCATATGTCTCAGGCACATTCAGGGAAAAAGCTGGGGGGTCAGTGTGTTCCCTCTTTCTCTGGGCTCTGCACCACCAAGGCTGTGGTGGCACTGGGGGAAATTTGGCTGACTCCCCTGGGGGCAGAGGGAAAAGTAACAACAGTAAATTGGTAACATCCTAATTTGCCGTGAGCATTGCTGTGGTGAATGTGATCCCATAAACTTGGCCATGACTCTAAGTCCAGTAGAGATATGGCCTAGGTCCAGTGATACAGATGTTTCTTGCATGTTTATAGCCAAAAAGTTGTGATTTCTCTCCTGTATAGAACAAAGCACAACTAAGTGTTCTCATTGCTGTGTAGCTTCATACCTTGTTTTCAAGCCTATCCTTTTTGCCCATTGTTCTAGAAAGTACTGGATGAATGCCAAAACCTGAGATCCTGCCAACTCCTTGTCAATAGTCGGGTTTTTGGGCCTGATCTCTGTCCAGGAACCACTAAATTCCTCCTTGTCTCCTTTAAATGCAAACCTAGTAAGTAATCGACATCAGGCAAATGTGTTTTTCTGTGTCTTTTGTTGCTTCTTTTGATTAAAATGCCACTGCATGAGGCTTTGCATAAATCTGTGTGGAGCTTTGGGGCTCTTGGATTGATAGCAAATTGTTCTTTTCTACTTTACCTTAGCTCTCACTGTATTTGCAGATTCAGGGTGCTTGCTGCCAGTGTCCTGACCAGTGTAGTTTGGTAGGACCACCTGTCAGACATCAGACTAGAAAGGAAAAATGTTTTGGAAACTATTTTTAGAGAAATAGCAATAATAATGTCATATTAGAAAGACAGAGATGAACAGCAAAAGCAGATGCTGGGGCTAAGGATCCAAATGATGCAGAAGATATCACAGTGAGGAATATGCAAAAATACTTAAGGAGCTGGGACCAAAGGTTTCAAAGATTCAAAAATGCCTCCCACTTAAGGGAATAATGGCCAGAGGATAGATGTGCTGACTTTGTTACAGGGTATGTTGTAGAATCACCTGTGATCTGTGCAGGTATTTGATGTTGATGTGTCAAGGGACAAATCCTGCCTCAGAAGGAGTCTGCTTTGTAAACATGAGAAAGTGGAAGAATGATTGAGAGGTTTCGTTTATTGGTGTTTTTTATTGTTTTTCTTGTTGCTATTGTATATGAGAACAAGCCCCAGTGGCCTGAGGGCTCACCTTTTTTGGCAGCTAATCCCCAGCGTGGCTGAAATGGGTCCCAAAGAAAACAGCTGAAGGATGATTTATGGGTAGATTCGCCAGCCAACTCAGAAACACTATCCCACAACCACAGCAGAGAGCACTGAAGGGATTTTCTTAAACCAGGGCATTAGGACAGACACCACTGGGGGAACAGGATTAGGTGGCAGGCAAACTGAAGGGCCAATGCATGCAGGGTGTGGAAGTCAGAGCAGAGAGACAAGAGGCAGATGTTACATTTGGCAAACCTCTGACACAAGAACTCCCAGGGGGATACACTGGGCCAGCCATTAGTGGAAAAAAGTGCCTGACATTTAAAATTTTCATTATCCGCTTTAATATATCAATAGCTTAATTTTTTTACATATTCCAATTAGTGCATTATTAATAGTAGATGGATTTGAATATCATAGCTGTGTCTGTGTCATTGGAAATCTCTTTTTACTAATCAGAAGTGAACTGGGAACCTGTTTGTTACTTTCAGGATCTGCTTAATATTTTTCCCCATTGGAAATGAGCTTCTTTGATTACATAGTGCTTTCTGTGGTCTGAATTTTACAAAAGCTGGTAAAAAATGTATTTAAGAGCAAGTGCTGCCCTCAAGATTGAGAAATAATCCAATTCCAGTGCAAACTACATGATTTCTCATGACAGGAAATTTATATTTGTAGGTAAGATACCAATATTGTTAGGCTTGGCAGTGGAAAACTTCCTTGCTCAGGAAATCACTTGAGTATAACTTGTATATTTTGCAGCCTCCTTCCCTTCAAGTGGGCACTTCAGCAATTGCCTAAATACCTCTGTTTTTCATCTATTTAGAATTATTTTTGCTCTGTGTCTGCAGAGATCTCTGTTGAAATCTTACCCTGTCTGATACCACTTGGGAGTTTGTCTCTGTTGTCTGTACTTCCAGAGCCCCTCCAGCACAGCCACAGAACACAGCTTTAGCCTGTCAGCCCTTGGGCAGAGCCCCTGGTTTTTGGCATGATTTTTCTGGGTGGTATGGCAGGTGCTTCTGCAGAAGTGACAATCTGCAGCAGGTCATGTGTTTTTTAAAAATAACTCTTTTTTAGACTTAAACTTGTGGCTGTTGATGAGCTTGAATGGAAGAAACTGGATTGTTACCAATTGTTTTATCTGTTCTATTCTGGATGAAACAATAATTTTTTTTTTTAATTAATAGATAGTTTTTTCTCTCTACAGTTCCAACACTCACACTCCACTCGCTGGGACATCATTCGCTAAAAATAAGGTTTCCATTTTCTCTTGCTCAGTCAGGGACCTCCTTTTCCTGTTTTCACATTTTTGAGGACAAAAAAATAGGAGGAGAAAAAGCTCTTCTCCCTGGCCTTATCTGCTGTAAAAAGGTTTGCCACCACAGTTAGACCAGGAAGATTCGAGCAGGTAAAATACCACAGGGAGAGCAGCTGCTTAGGCCAGCAAGAGCTTCCCTGGCCAGATACAGTTTTAGCTGGTTCTCCAGGAGGGATCAGCCATTATGACTGGGAGATGAGCTCACTGACTTCCCCACCTCTGTGCTGCGAGTGCTGCCCATGTGGCTGTGCCAGCTGAGCAGGGAGAGGGGGTGTTTTTCTCAGGCTCCTGATTCACATTGCTTTGTCAGCAAAACTTTCCAATGAGCCCGAGCTGGATAGTGAAGCTCAGGCAAACCCCCTGACCTTGGTGAAGCCCTGCAAATACAGCTGGGAGCAGTGCCTGGCTCGGGTTGGAGAGCCCTTTCCCATGCCTTTATCCTCCCATTCTCTGTCCCTCACCCGGTGCTGTCACCGAGCGGTGCCAGCCATGCCCATGATTGATGAGTGCTCAGGGCAGCCGAGGTGGGCGTAGAGCAACAGTGTCCTGGGGAGACACAAAAGGGAAGGATGAGGTTTCTGCTGTGGAGCAGGGGTGGAAAGCAAGCCAGGAAATCAGGCAGGAAGGGGGGAGGCTGTTCTACTGGTAGAGGAGATTGGCAAAATTAATTTTTTTTATTCAATTCAAAACGGAGCCAAAGGCTCTGGATAATCACATGGGAGCATTCAGTTGGAGGAAGTGCTCTGCTATTGACTCTGTCTCTCTTGTACTGGTGCCACATGCCACTCGCGACAGCAGTTGCAGAAAAGCTGGTTTCTGTCACGCTGCTATTTACTATTAACAGCCCAGCTGAATAAATTGCCTCATGTTACCTTCTTGCTGTTTGCTTCTACTTTAGCTGAATACAAAACCAAATCAGCATGTGAGAACCAGGAACTGAAACTCCACTGCCAGGAATCCAAGTTCCTTATCATCTACTCGGCCACCTATGGCAGATGGGCCCAGGAGGAGAGCGCCTGCTCGGCAGAGGCGGAGCACATCCCCCCCTTTGGTATGTTTGTACACTGCTCATAGACCTTCTCCAAGCAGGTGCACAGAGAAGAGGGGAAACAGATGGGGAGAAAGCTTCAGGTGCAAGAGCAATGGCGTTTTGAAAGGGTCAGTGATTGAAATGTGAGAGAGATTATTTCTGAAACGCAAAAGAATTGCCCAGCATGAGTGAGGAACATAGAGGAAGAAATGCAGCAAAGTAATAAATTTTCATGTAGTTAATCAGTCTTTAGTATGATTAATGTCTAAAACTAGTTCTGTTTCCTGTCTTGAACTTAGGTGACGTGCACTAAATATCAGCTCTTTGCCTCTCTTCTTCCTCCAGCTTCTGATATCAATCAGGCGACCCTAACACCGTGTTTTACTGCTCCCTTCTTCTCTGATCCTTTTTTCTACCAGATCTTCCATGCCTTAACTGCAGACTGCAAGGAGAGGACCCATAGGGCAGGGTTCATTGCTTAGATGCTGCTGTATCACCGAAGTCCAAGACTGTGGTGGTATCCCAGGAAATTAAATGTGCCTGGGACTTCTCTTTGGCACCAAGTCCAGCAGACAGGAATGTCCTATGCACACGGTACTGAACTGACTAATATGTTCAGTGGTTGACACTGAAGGCATGAAGGTAAATTTTGATGCCAGCATAAGGTGTGTATGCTGTTCAAATGCCTTAGTACCAGACAGGGAAGGGCTTGTGTGACTGATGCCAGCCTGTGCAAAGGCTGAGAATTGCTCCTAAGAAACATACTACAAGTGTAATCTATGAGAAGCTTATCTGAACATCAAGAAGAGATCAATAATTAATCTTAAAAGCCCTTTGTCTGCAAGCCAATGTTTCTATTTAGTTATATAGATACTATTAAAAATGCATTGGCTGAAAATCGTGATCTGTTCTTAGACAAGGATCTATTTAATATTGCCAGGTCTGTATTTCACACCTTGTGTGGGCCTTCACACTGACTTAGTTCTGCCTGTCTGTTGTGTGGAGGAAACATTTTAGCAGGTCTTTGACAGACCCACACATCCTTCACCATGGCCGTGTATGATACAAGGCAGGGCAGAGATGGCTCAGCTTATCGAGAAAGGCTTGGGTTCATGCTCATGTCTTGCACTTCAGTCACCTCTAAAAATCACTCGCCTCTAATGTCAGCACTTACAGTTCACAGACCAGAATTCTGCCAACCCTTCTTACTGGATAAAGTTTCCCAGGATAAATAGAGAAAGAATTTGCAACAGCAACAAGCTTTGCTGTGGCCCCTGTATACAAGCACTTCTGGAGCAATGCCCTGGCTGGTGCTGGTTTTGTGTTCTATAAAGCAACCCATGACACTGGTAATAGGAGAGAGCATAAAACCTGAGACAAACACAAAGTAGATCTACAGAAGGTAGATCCTTGTATAGATTTTCCAGGTGTTTGGCCTCTTCCTGCACAGTACCAGTGACTCTGTGCAGGCAGTAGAATTTCCAAGAGCACCTGTGCAGCATGGGAGTTCACATTCAGTTACCACAAAAGACTTGGCACTTAGGACCCAGATCCAATTGACTCCAGATCTGTCTGTCTCGAGCTTAAATCTTATGTGGTTATTTAAGCACCTACTGATTTGAGTGGGTGCATGATTAGACTTCAGAAATGCCTGTCTACCTTTCTCTCAGGGAAAGCAATGGTAATTTGAATGTCAGCATGATTGTAATGACTTGAGACAATTTGAAAACTTACTTTAGCTGCTTTTCCTTCCTGAATCAGAGCCCACTTACTTGTTTATGTTTGCACCAAAAGCTAAATTGGCTCCAACGCGCATTTGTTGTTGTTTCTGCCCACATTTGTGCTTCTCAGCCTAAAGGCAGTGCCTGAGCCTTTCCAGTTCTTTCACTGCGTCACAGAGAAACTGTGAGGCAGTTTTTTACACCATGCAGAAGAGTTTTGTTTTAGGACATGTTAGGTCCTAATGCCAGGCATAGGAAGTCTCTGTTGAGCTCAAGTTTTGCATCTCTCCACACCTGGTATGGTCCTGCCAGGGGTACTGGGTACTGAATTAATTAGATACTGCTCTAGATCTTGTTTACCTGATGTTACATGTGATAAGCAGTGACAAACAGCAGCTTTGGGCTGGCACAGATGTATTCTGAACCATCACTTTTCCATGAGCTACCAGTCAAATCAGCTGACAGATTTTCAGAGCTTTGCTTCAAAGGGAACACAAGGAAACATAACATTTCTTTAGCCTAAAGGCTCTTCTCCATGTAGGAAATAGAGTGTATAAATCCATCTCTGCTATGGGCCTTGCAGCACCTGTTCTGACCCTCAGTTTTACATTTAACATGACTCATTACTTGTGCAGTGGGTTTTCTGAACCAGTTCAATAGTGAAAAACAGCTTCTGCAGCTGTCCAAATGCCTGGCACTTGTAAGACTGTACAGAATTTCCAGAGAGCAACTTCCCTGTTTTACTGAGATTATCAAAAACTTTACAAGAAAATGCTGGGTGCGGTTTTGTAGCAGATGGTTCTGCTTTGATGAATCTCTTGTGCACAGCACCAAAGCAGGAAAACATAGCAGTTTGTTCCTGTGTGAGCTGTTGCCTTTTCAGACCCATTATCTATTTTATATTTGTACTAACATGTGCATGAGGAAAGAGAAAATGTATTGGCCAGAAGAAGTTAAAGGATTGCGCCAGAACAGGTTACCATAGAGAGCACAAGGAAGATTCAGGTCAACAAACACCTCTCAAATAATAAATTACTCCTGTTAATACATGAAAATACTTGACAGTAGGCTCCAGTGGATCATCTCCAGCTGCAACTTGCAAGTAGAACACTGCAATATCCTTCCCAGAAATTTCACCTGGATATGCATTGGCTGGTCAGATGTGTATCCCTTCCAGCACAAGTGACCAGCACAGCCCTCTCTTCTACCTGGTCCCACTTTTGGGAGGCTGGGAGGGGAGGTGGAGAATTCACACACTCTCATCACAGCTTGCACCATGGCATGACATACCCTAGGGCTGGGTTTTGTCCTAATCCCCTCTTTCCAGTGGGATTCAGCTAAGAGGAAGGGATGTTAGCAAGACAAACAAGGGGGATTTTCAAAATCCTGCAGGTTCTTTCTAGTTCATAGGTGTCATAATTTTTTTACATAACAGGTTTCTGTGATGCTGTGATTTTTTGTAATTTTTTTTTAATTTATTTTGTATCAGTATTGTGGACAATTTAAAGGGCCTTTCATCTCTTATTCACTGACAGTGATTGAAAAGCTTTTGATTTCTGTTCTCTCTTCCTAGTGTGAGCCAGTCCTTTGGGAAAGTCTCCTGAGAGCAGAAATAACTGCAGTGAAGGCACAAGTGGCTATAGGCAGATCTGGGAATGTGTACATACTGCCTGGGCACTTTGGGTGTGGGAGACAGCAGTCAAATGAATTTTGTGGCTGTAAAAGTAAGGATAAAATAGTTTGATTTTGCTTCCACCACAACAAACCTGAAGTCAGCTCTCTCTGTGTGCACACATTAGATATGAAAAGGTCCTTGTCTGTGTCAGCCTGAGGAAACTGGGAAGCTAGGTAGGTGTTTGGGGCCCCAAAAGGTGCCAGCAGGAGCTATTACATCCCTTGGCCCCAACAAATCTTGTCAAGATAAAACTTCCTTAAAAGATATGTTCAGAGCAGTGGCAGGATGAGGAGTGATTGTTTGAAGGGAAGAAGAGACCGGCCACCATTTTTAGAGTCCAAGTAACTTTCTGCTGAGATGAACAGGGAAGGTCAGATTTGGCTGTTGGAAGGTACTTGAAGCAGTCTGAGGTGCACATCACTTCATCCATTAATTCAGGGGATTTCCTGTGTCTAGTTTTTTATAGCTCAGATTTTTTAACTGTTTGGAAAAAACACACTTGGCCCTCAAGTTTAAAACAAGCCCATGAACTCCTGCCTGTGCACATGCAGGAGCAGGGAATTTGGTTCCTGCTGTTCCCAGGAAGTGGGGAGCTCCACCTGTCCCTTGCCCTTGATGTTGGTGGGATGGATCCCTCACTCTGCACATGCATGTGCAAGGAGGAGAGAAAAATCAGGTTTGGGGTTTTTGTACAAAATACTGAGTTCTGAACTTGGAGCTGCTTGTAAATCAAACCAGGCAACAGGGTAATCTCCTGCAGGCTTCCAGGGCCTCAGGACAGGCACTGCAGGGAGAGGGAGAAAGGGTGCAGCTGTTCAGGAAGTCTCGGTGCTGGATTAACTTCCAGGGAATGGCCTGTACTATCAGTAAGTAGGATTTCTGGCACATCATCCTGCCTCGTTTACTGACAATACTTGGACCTGGAATATAAAGGTATCAGCGACACTTTTCCTAAGTGGTGCTAATGATATTGTGTGTTTCTGCTGGAATCAGCGGTTCAAATGGCCCTTTTCTGATGCACAGGGGAACCCTGTGTGCCATGCTCTTGCATAAATTACCATAGTATTATGGTAACTTTCTTTAGGAGTCTGCAGCCGTAGCTTGCTCCAAACTCCACAGCTTTGCCTTGTCAATTCTTATCCTGAGAGCTGATATTTGGGCTCCACAAAGCACAAGCCATCCTGATTTGGAGGTGTGAAATCTTTGCTTTCAGTTGATTTTAAAAGCGAGCTCCTTATTCTTCTAGGGGTGGGCACAGCCCAGGACACATAAATCAGCATAAGGAGCAGTTGGGGATGAAAGCAAGGAGCAGCTGGGCTTCAGTGTCAGGGTGACAAATTGTGGAGGGGTTTTTCTTGTGTGCCCTGGTCCTTCACCAGCCTGTTACTTATGTCATGTGGATCCGCATTTGAGACACATCCCCTGCCCTCCCAGTCCCAGTGCTCACCCTGTGCATTGTGATGTGGGAGAACAGGGCAGCTGGAAATGTTTGGAGAGGGTGGGACAGGATGCTGTTGCCAGAGCTTGGCACAAGATGCTCCATCACCTATCTGCAGGTCTTGTGTGGCAGGGTGGAAAGAAAGGGAGGGGAAGCTCCTCCTGTCTGAATTGAGAAAAGCTTTAAGAAACCAGAAGACAAATTGCTTCTCATTAAAACCTGCATGATTTATAGCGTGTCATTTGCATGCCAAAACTTTCCCAAACAAAGCTAATTAGGGAGCTGAAAGAGCCTTTCCTCCAGAAACAAGGCTTTCTACTCCAACTGTTAAATAGCTGCAGTCAGATTGGATGGTTTATTACTGCACTAAGAACCTCATCCTGACACCCGTGCCATCCATAGCGGTGTCTGGTACAAAAGATCCACCAACAGGCTCAGCAGTTTTGGGAGAGAGATGTGAGGAATGGAGCATTTTCCCAGCCACACCTCGCTGCCCTGTCCACCACTGGATGCCACCAGCCTTTTTAGCATGCTGGGAATGTGCCTTTCAAGAGGCAGTTTATTGTAAATGGATGGTACCAGTTTAACAAGCCCCACAGGCACGTGCAGCTCAAGCAGCACTTGGACAGCCAGAAAGAAGCCACTCTGTGTATTTATGTTCATCTCCCCATTGCTGCTTTCTTTGGGGCTGTTCTGTGGGACTCCTTTACTCAAGATGCAGCACTGAATGAGTCCTCTCCTCATTCAGCCACTGGAATAAGGTGTTTGACTAGGAGGATAAGTTATTCAAGTCATTCCCATCAGAGCTGCTGGGAGAGCTAGCAGGAAGGCAGCAAGGATGCTCATAAACCAGATAGAAAAAAAAAAAAAAGAACATTTTTTGACTGAATCACTAAAAACCAAAATATTTTTAGAATGCAGGAAGTTGTTAAATAGGTTTTTTTATGTTGTAGGACTTACCAGGTAACTCCTGTGGTGTCCTGCAAAAGCAAACCAGCCATGCAACCAGTTCGCATTTACTCACCTGTGACACCAAGCAATCCCTGGGAGGTTCTCCAAAAATGGGCCTGCCAAGAGCCTGCAGGCACATGACAACTGGCTCCCCAGGTAGAGGAGCCAAATCCAACATGGATATAGAAGATAAGAAGCTATTAACTCCCACAGAAACAAGAGCAAACATCTACCAAAGGCAAAATGAAACATGTACTTGCCATATCACTGAATTTGTAGAAAACCATCAGCACAGCAGCCTCCTGTTTTTGTAAGGCACAAAGAGTAGCTCCCAGGGCAGGAAATTCTGTAGAAAACATAATTCAGTTTGCTGTTGTGCTCCCAATCCATTCATCTATGAATCACCCAATAATTGTTCCTGATACTCTCCTGTTGTTTTTGCACTTGCCAGAGTAAGCTACTGGCTGCCTAAAATGTCCACACAAATGTATCCTTACTCATCTGAAATCACCAGGGAGGGGAGCTAAAACTGCTGAGTTACTTAATTAGAACTGCCCAGTCCTTTAGGTCAGCCTTCCCTGCCTTCCCAGCAACCTCTTGGGACACACAGGCACTGGGATTTTAGGTCTCTGAGAAGCCAAATCAAAAGTTGCTCTCTGAAAGATCCATGTCCAAAGTACCCTGCAAGGCCTTTGTCAGACAGATCATTCCAGTATCTCCTGATGGCTCTGCTCAGGTATATGACTTATTTAGTGTTGGTGTCAGGGGATTAACTCTAAAAATCACAAATCTGCACCATTTTCACACATTAAATGTCAATTTTCTTTGTCAAGAACTCAATGTCAAACCTCCACTTCTTTTCACATTTGGGGAACCTCTGGAGTGCTTTTGCAAACACTGTCTGTCCTTCCTCTAAAGAGGCACAAATGAGCTTCAGCATTTGGAAGGTGACCAGATGCCATCCTCTATTAGAGAAAGAGGGACTGTTTTAATGTCCAGAGAACTTTATTTTCAGACCTTCAGAGTGCCCTTGCCTCAGAAGTCTGGAGTGAGACATACCTGTCATGCACAGAAAGCCACAAAATGCCTGCGGTGATGCTGACTGAAAGCAGCAGCTTCAGAAAAATTACTTGCTCCAGACTTGTAATTTCTGCATCCTTTCTGTTTAGAAACCAAACTAAAGGGGCATTTATGTGGCTTGGAGTTTAGCACATGTTGATACCAGGAATTTAATCACATTTAGAGATGTTCTTTCTTTTTTTTTTTTTTTTTTTTAAACAGAGTGTAACTCACACATCTTCCCACTCAAATGATTTCAGTTTCAGTGCAAAATCCATTTTTGGCTGCCACATGTTTCCCTGGCTAAATATTGACCCCATTCTGACCTCTTCGTAATAAATCAAAAATCCACTTTTAATACCTCAAACTTCCCTGTAGCCTGAGCTATTGTGACACAAAAATTGATCTCACCTGACTTGAACTGAAACTAGGCATCCAGTTGACTCATCTCAATAACCCAGAGGCCAAGAGAAAGACTTGCAAACAGCATTTCATCTCCCTTGATTTGCACACCTGTCTTGAGATGGAATAGATGGACTGCTGTTTGGATGTGCTTAGTTCTTCAAAGATATCATGAAGGGAACACAGACACCTTATACTGGGCATCCCTTTGGAGCTTGACATGACTCTTACTACACCTGGAAGTCAACATGGGAGAGTTACCTTGCTGCAAGTTCACATTTTCATTGCAGCTGACTTCCCTGCATGGACGGATCTTAACATTTAACTCTGAAATCCTGCTTGGACAGACTTATGCCCGAGATTAGATTTGTATCTCTAGTCATGCATCCAGCAGCTCTCATTTCGGATAACAGCAGTGTTTTGTATTTATTGTATGTATTTTTCTTTCAGACTGTTTGTCTTACACAGCGCTGGAGGTTTTATCAAAGAGGTGTTCTGGGAAGCAGAGATGCAAAATCATTGTCAGTAGCCAGGATTTTGGAAGCCCGTGCCTTCCTGGAGTGACAAAATCCCTCACTGTCAGCTATGCATGTGGTAAGAGCAAAGGCACCATCATTTTTAAAGCCTCATTCTGCTTGCAAAGCAAAACTATGACAAACACACATCTGGACACTGAGCCTTCCTACATCTCCCCTTCCCTTTCATATAGGAAGTTTGTGACACAGCCATACAAGAACAACCAAAATATGTGAACGACCCTATAGGAAGAGCTGTATCTAATGAAAACTCAGGCATTAAGGGTTTTTTCCCTACATAAAATGCAGTTGACAATAAAATATAAAGTAGATATTTAGGTTTTTTTGAGAAATACTATCAAAATTACAATTCAGTAGAATTCAATAGAACTCAACTGCAACAGAGCTGGGAAAAATAACCTGGCATTGTCTGGCATTTGTGCAGGTAAAGCAGTTCAGCATAATTGAAGGACTGTGCACAAGCCCAGTCCTGAAACCTGGTTCACGTGAGCACACCTACAGTTTCTCCCTTGCACAGGGAACTAAAGGTTCATGAAGAGGAAGGGCTTGAGGTTATACATCTGTTGCAGGACAGGAGCTCTTTGGACAAGAGGGAACAGTTTTCCATATTGTTGCTATAGACTAATATATTTTCATAAGGGAAGAGCAGAATTCCTTACAATTCTTCAATAGGAGCAGCTCCACAGGGACATACCAGAGTCCTTTAGCTGCATGTCTGGTGAGTAGTAGTCAAAGGGCATGGGTTTTTAGGAACAGCAGTGTAGGACTGATGGCCAGATCACCATGGACCTGAAGATCAGAGGAAAATGAGCCTTAGCTGCTTTCTTGCTGGCATGGGAGATTTTCAGTCTGCCTGTGAGTTGGTTGTGAGAGGCAGTGCAGTAATTCAGCTTTCTGTTGTTGGAGAGGGCACTAATACGTTATATTATTGTGCAGTTCCCTTTATGAATGGGTTAGCAGAATTCTCTTTAATTAGCGTGAGGATAATTACAACAAGTTGTTCCTTCTTGCATGTCTGTGCACCAGAAAAGCAGAGAGAGTTTGTTTGCACTGGAGTTATGCATTCTTTTTATTTAGGGAAGTGGTTTTGCAAAACACATGCGTAATAAATAGTGTTCTTGTGTGTTGCTGGCACATTTGGGAGTTTTTCTTCTGCCAAATCCTACTGAGCTGTGCAATCTGAAGCACTAGCCAATGATCTGCAGATCTGATTATTTCACAGATCATCTAATGAACATGGGAAGAGTTTGGGCATATTCCAGAATGACATCTTAAATTCCTTCTCCTCACTAGAAGATCCCTGCTAACTTGATGCTTCCCAAGATAATGCCAATAGGCCTCCCCCTGAAGTGACAAGAGCACAGCAGAGCAGACCACAGGCTGTGCCACACTCGAAAGTGTTTCCATCATGGTCAGGAACATGAAAAAAAATCGTGACTCCCCACCACAGTGGTCAGGAGCTGTTTAGGCCTGGTGTGTCTGGCTGCAGTTTTATTTTCACAGTTAATTCCTGACAGCAAAAGCATCACAGGAGCTGGGTGGTGCTGGTTTCTCGCAGCCTCAGTGTCCCCTGATGACCTGCTGAGCAGCATCTCCTGTCTGCCCGAGGTGGCATTCCTGGCTCTTGCTGAGACGGCTTCAGGATCATGGAATGCTCTCTCAGGGCTCCTGATGCCCCGCAGTGCATCCACGCTCCCTGGATGCCAGAGTCTGTCTGTGGGCTGCCTTTGGTGACTGACTCCCACTCTACTTGACAAAGTACTGCTGTTGTAGTACTGATGTGATTATCCTAATTAAAATTCCAGTTCTGGTACCAGCTACTCCATTCAGCAACCTGGTGCAGCCTATCCGAGTTAGAAGTCCTCATAATGAAAAGGAGCAACGCAAGCAGCTAGGAGCTTTTTTTGTTCATGCTGGTTTGAATTAAACATTTCCCTACAACAAATGTTTGAACAGCACAGGGGGTAAGGAGCAAGCAAAGCCCTGGGAAGTTCCCCCTGGGATGGGAGCAGGAGAAACATCAGCACAGGTAAAGGAGTCCCAGGCCATGTGATGGGAGCTTCGGGTCCCGCATCGGCCCTGGAATGGTGCATCCTCCCAGGAGGTTGTTCCCAACACAGGGACTTACTTGTTCAGAACATCCAGAGTGCAGGCTGAAAACAATCCATCCTGCTCCCTGTCTGCCCCACACACCAAGGAAAGTGTTCTGCTGCTGGAAAACAGCAAAGAATTATGATGAGGGACGAGCAAAAATAGAAATGAGCTCATTCTCCCCTATCTCTGTTGGCCTTCCACTGCAAACAGGAGCTAAGAGTCCCAAAAATATTCCTTCATGAGGAAAGGAAGCAGCTCTGACTTTGAGCCCATACAGAAAGAAAAGTTCTGCTTGGAAAAAAAATCCTATTCTTAGTTGTTTTCCAAATGAAAACTATGATAAGTTGCAAACTTCAGTCTCCTCTGTGCCATTTAACTCTCTCAACACTATTTATTGGCAAATGTTTCTAGTGGGATAGAGGTGAGGTTCATACTTGAAATTTCTTCCTTTTTTCTCCCCCTTCACATCAGTCTGAAAATCAATCAATCAATCTTCACACAGTACAGGAACAGGTGCCAAGATCTGCGTGTCTGAAGGGCCCGTTCCCCCATCACAGAATAAATGAACCCTTGATGTCTGCACAGTGCACCCGCTTTTAGCTCTTTTAATTACTTTAAGAAGACTGCAAACACTTATCAAGGGAATAAATTAATGAAGTGAGAAGGATGCAGCCCACTCCCACCTAGCTCATCTATTCCCATCCTCCCCACCTTCCATCCCAGAGGCTGTGCAGAGGACATCATGCAAGACTTAAACATTTATGTCAGAATGACAGTGAATTATCCTCATCCAAACCCAGTATCTAGATGCAACTTAGCATCTGACTGTAGCGCGCTTTATCCTGAATTTATAGGCCAATTTTGTCTCCTATCCAGGGTTGGCACACCCCTTGAGAGTTTGAAAACAAGGGGGGTGGTGCCTGGGCTGTACACAGTAATTAACTGGGGAGAGGGTTCCTAAAACTGACAGTACACAATTTGTCTTTTGTCTTTGCAGTTCCTAAATTTATCCTCATGGCTGTCAACCCCGGCGTCCCTGATAACGAGTCTTCCATAAAACAGAACGATGGTATGTACCATCACAGACACAGGGTTTGCTGCTTCCCTTTGTCTTTGATTGAAACAGGCCATTTTCCCACTGCAGAGCTTCATCTGAGGCACGAGGTAGTGGAAACCCTGCTGAAACAGCTGCTCATTCCCTTGGAGGGCAGCGGGACAGGCTGGGAGTGGGATGCGGGCACAGCTCTGCAGCCACAGCAACGCTGTGAGAGGAGTGACCTGCCCAGCCTGCCCACAACCAGCATTTCTGGGAAGAGTAAAAGTGAGACTGAAGTTGTTTCACAGGGTGAATAATCTTTTAAGAGTTATGCCAACACCTGCTCTTCTTGAAGGCCACAGAGTTAAGGAGGTGGCTCATGTGTGTGCACTGTCCTCAGTAACGCAGCGCACAGCAGTCCTTGGGCTGGGAAGTCCACTGGAAAGCTGTGAAGCTTCAGGAACTAAAATTATTTCAGAAACCCCAATAGGAATAGGCACAAGGGGTTTCAGTTGGTAGAAATTTCTTTTAAATGAATTTGCCATTTTCTAAATGTTCAGTATTTTCAACGCTTTGTTAATTATACTTTATTTCTATATTTATTTAATTTACCAACCATTGTTTGGTTTAATATTGTGCAAGGCTCCTGCAGCATGGCCCAGGCCTGCCTGTGTTCTGGGTGGACTTGTTGGCTGAAAAGTTATTGGGTGAATAACACTTTAGTAGCTTCACTGAATTTGCTTTACCTCCTTGTGTCACAGGTGTTGACTTTGATCCAAAGGAATCAAGACTTCCAAAGAAAGATGGAATTATTCTTAGCTCTGACTACCTGGCTACATTTGCATATATCAAAGGTAGGAAAATGAGGCTGAGACTGTTTGGTGCACATTTTGGGAAAAGGGAGGATCACCTCCAAAGGTCATAACTAGTAATCCCAGTTTATGGTAATGATATTATTAGAATATAATCAATCTTGTGGATGGGAAAATTACAGCATAATTGATATTTATGGAATATTTCCCATATTGAAGGATCCAAACTCTTTTAGAGACTGCAGCCAAGATATATTTTAATGAATATTTTCAATGGGGACTGTCGGTTGTTCAGTAGTTCTAAAAACCTGGCCCTGACCTGTGAGCAGCACTGGAGACAGGCATGTTTGGGAATGTTGGGTTGTACACATACAGGGATCATCAAGGAGCAGTGATGGTAAGGCCTGTTTTGGCAGGATGCCTGGAAAAAACAAAAAGGGCGTCCAGAATTCTGGTAGCTGGTTAGGAACACCAGTGAGCTACTCATAAAGAGATGGGATTTGTTGTTATTTTGTAATGTTATTATCAGGCTGGGATTTTTGCCCAGCAAAAGAAGAGGCAGAGATGGATGGCAGTGAGTGCAGGGAGGTTTGAGTGCCTGACAGGAAAAGCTTCCCCTCAGCCCTGATTCCCCACCATTATGGCTATGGAATGCTGCAGAAATGGCAGCTGGGGTTGGTAGCCAGGCCTTGGCAGGGTTTGTAAAGTGTTTAAGCCCTGGCTTTCTGCCTGCAGATCACCTCGAAAGAGCTGCTCTCCTGTTTGTGTCCAGCATTTGTGTGGGGTTAATCCTCACACTGTGTGCCTTGGTGATATGCTGGTGGTGCCCAGGTGACATCCGGAAATTACACAGGAAGGAGGAGCAGTTGGTGCCAGAGAGTGCCAGAGTGTACGAGAACAGTGAACAGGAGGAGGAGGAGAATTCCCTTTTGGACACCCAGGATGAGATAGATGGACTTTACAGACCTTCTTACTCAGGATATAATTTGGCAGAGGCGGCGGAACTGGCAGAAAGGATTGAGCGCAGGGAGCAGATCATACAAGAAATCTGGATGAACAGTGGTGTGGATATGACACCTCCTAGAAATATGAATACATTTTATATTAATGAACAATAAATGGCTTATTTTGGATGATGCCCTAGCCCTTTTTTTTTTTTGAAAAAGAAATGTACCTTCTGTGAAGGAACATTTGTATCCATGTAATTATTTGTAAAATAAGATGAAATACATGCAATAAACAGAGAGTTTCATACCCTTGACTGTCTGTAAATACTTCTTTGAAAAACACTTTCATAGTTTTAATTCATGTTATGGATTACTTTTCACTGTAATTTGGGATCTGCCACATGCAGGTTAAGGAATATTAAAAAAGGTGGAAAAAAACATCACATGGAGAAATACTTTCTGTGTTAGATGGCACTTGTAACCAGTTAGGCTGTTGCAGCTCATAAGTTACATCAAAACTTGCTCTATTGATGAGAAATATGAGTATTATTACTGGCATGTGCAGGACAAAGCAAAACTAAACACAAGTTCCTGAAGCTTTTCTGCTGTTTCCTTAACTCAACCTTTCCCTAATAAACCCTATATCTCTGGTAACAGTGATTCTGATTACAAGGGGGTTAAGTTCTGCTTCCTGTCTTTAAAATGTCTCCAATATTTTAGCTGCAGCCCATAGGGAATTTACTGAACAAAAGGAGGAAAAATGTCACTTCCTGTTGGGAATACTTCATGGGTTCATTCTGCTTCCCTGCTCAGACACTGCGCATCTAGGTACAGCCAAGCAGTATGAAACACTTGGAAAGAAAAGAGTTGACATGACTTGTCATTTCCTACTGATACAAAGTCAAATTAAGCCTGAGAAAACTTTAAAGGAGGAAGGGGACTCGCTCAGATGACTAAGGCACAAGCCCGTGCTCAGCTGGAAAAATCTCAGCAGCAATTAGCATCCTATCAGAGGAAGGAAGAAAGGCTGAGGAGAGGACTGAGGGCTGAGGTCACTCAGAGCACTGGGAAACTGCAGGAGAGGCAGGCACAGCCCAGGATTCTGGCTGCACTCCTGCTGGGACTGCTCTCCCCTTCCCCACAGAAAGTCATTGTAGCCTGTGCTATGGCACCATATCGATGAACAGATTTTTGTCTGGAGAACCCCATGCCTTGGTCCTGAGGGTGAAGAAGGTGGGTTTGCCTTTGCCTGGCCCTGGTGTAGGACAGCTCTGGGCAGGAGCTGGCTCCTTCCTCCTGACTCATGGGGCAGGTGCCACCCATTTCCCAGTCAGACAGAAAGGGACTGATCAACAATTCCCCCTGCTGACAGATGATACTAGTCAAAAAACCCCTATCCTCTTCCTTTTACTGATCCAACTGGATTGTGGAGAGTGGGCTGGGCTCCACAACAGGAGGCACACAGTGAAAGATTCCTGCAGGTGCCTCCTTCCCAATATGGAGCATTCCACAGTCTCTGGGAATCTGTTTTGAATTTTAAAAAAAAAGTGCTTAGTAATGCATACCTGTTTAAATGGATCTTCAGACATGGTGACAAAACCTATCAGAAGTCCAGCACCAGGAGCAACTCAGTAGGGTAGGGAAAGCAGCTTTTGCTCCAGGCTGGGAGGTCAAGCTTCACTCTGGATTTGTTCCCTTGACTGAACTATTTATAATCTGAATTTGGGTTGCTATTTTATTCTTTCTGCTTAAACTTTCCAAGTCTAACTGGGGAAAGCTATCAATTAGTGGTTCACCTCATTCCCAAGTGTTCACTGTTCACAGCAGTCTGAAAGTCAGAGTGAAGACAAACATGGAAAAGCCTGAGAAACAGAAGTTATTTCAATCTTTCTGAAAAAACACCCTCTGCAAAAAAAGCATCCAGTAGAGAAACCAGAGAATTGATGAGGAATGTACTTACCTGCCCCAAGCCCTGAAAAATCCAGCAGAAGTGCCATAGCTGGAATCCATTTCCTTAGAGGTATCTTTTGGGAGGGTTCCATGGGGCAGCAGCAGCAGCACTACGGGGAGGGCACTCAGGGCTGGATGGAGTTACAGCAGTAAAATCCCTGCAACTTCCCAGAAGAGCAGCCTAAGGAGAAAATACTGCAGAGGAGAGCTGGTGGCTTTATGGACTATTTGGTTCGTGCCACACATGTGGCTGTGGGAATAACATGCCTTTGGAAATGACATGAAATGACATCAATACCTAAACTTGCTAAACTTCGAACAGCCATGCAATGTTGGCATGGCTGTTGGAACTCCCCACTCCTGCCTTGAAAATACCCTGAGTTTGTCACCAGGAATCCCTGGGTGAGGTTGCAGGAAGCGGTAAATAAATCCTTCTGAATCCTGGGTGAAAGCAGAGCCTGGGACAACCTGGGAAAGCAAAACTGAAAAGGAGAAAAGGAGGGAAACTAGGTCTGGAAACCGCTTCCATTCATTAGGATGGTCATATGGCCACAGAACAAACATTTTAGCAACATTCCACTCTGCATGTCCTTTGACAAAGAATGGGTTTTCCCTCTGGAAGGGCACAGCTGCTCTCAAACTTCCAGAAATAAACAGTTTAAAAGAAAATATGCAAACTCTGTATGGTGTTTCTGTCTCATCATCTCAAAATCCCTGGATAGTTAAAATACCTATAGGCCTTCCCAGGTTCCTGTAGTCTTTAATCTTTTTGCAGTGAGTTCATTCAATTTCAGCCATAATAAATGAATCCAGCAGATCCACAAATACTGTGGTAAAAACTCGGATCTTACAGAAAGTTTTCTGAGCTAAAGAAGAAAACAGCACCCATTACAGCACAGAACATCAGTCAAAGGCATGCAGAATAAAATGAATTTTCCTATGTCTGCTTTGCCCTCACTTTTAGAAAGGAGATGAAAATATTGTAAGCTCCATAATCAAAGGTCCTGTTCAAACATCCCCCCTCTCAGAATCCTCTGTCCAATGGTAATTTTAAAGTCTCTTTTTCCCTGACAGAGTAACTCTCAACAAGTCTTGGACAGATAACCAGACTTCTTGACTCCTTCCATTATTTCACTCTGCCTCCTCTGCTATGAAATATTTTCCTGGTATCAAGGACAATAAATTCAATGGCCAAAAGCCAGCAATGACATCACTTATTTAAAGGGCTGGGAGCCCCCAGAACAAACTCCTCAAACAATGCTAATCAAAGATGAAAGCTCTGCTGGTGAGAGGGATTCAATTGGATATTTTCAAGCATTCACTGTAACTGATTCAAAACACCTGGGAAGCTCCCTGCCGAGGCCACAAAGCTCAAGGCAGTTATGAACAAGTAACTTAAAAAAGATACTTTCAAATGAGGAGGAGCAGACAAAGAAGTAATCCTGCTAAGGAATTGTTCTGGGGTGCAGAAATTCCAATAAACAAGCACCACTGGCTAAGGTCATGTTGCAAGCCCCAGCCCTGGTGCACATCTCCACCTTGGGGAGCATATGGACAGTCCATCTTTTGGGAATCTCCCTCCCAGGTTGGCAGGACAAAACCCACATGTCCTCAGCCAGCTCCTTATAGAGAGATGAGATTTTAGGGAGGGGAATTGTTGTCACAAGCAGAGTTGTAACTCCCTTTAACTCCCCCCCCGTACACGAAAAGTGCCAGGCTGCCTCACAACCTGCTTTAAAAGCTCATAAACAGCATTACATTTTTTTCTGGCTGCCAAAAGGATGTAAATATTTTAGGAAGTTGCTGGGAAAGAGAAAAACAAATGTGTAACAACCCTAAGTCATTAATCTACAAAGTCATTTGGGTTATTTATTGAAGCACTTCCATATAGTTGCCCAAACAAAAGAATTACTCAAGGCAGAACCTGTTTTGAACAGACAGCATTCATACAAATCCCCATGGAACCACTATGGAGAGCACAACAGGGAGAGGGGAGAGGGTTTGAATCTGTAGAAATCTCCTTAAAAGCCACAGCAACACTTCCAGCAATGTGGGCAGGACTGACCAAGAGCTGGACCAGGTGACCAACAACCTTTATAACAAACTGTGATTTTCTGGTGATTTCACTGAGTGTTCCCCATCCCAGTTATGGATCACAAACATCCACCAAACCACTGGGGGGTTACAATGCCAATGACATTAAGAATTAAGTATTTCCAGATTTTCTTCACCCTTTGATGAGGACAAAGGAGCACAATAGGGAAAAAAGCTTTCAGCTATGGGAATGGTTAAAAATCCCCAGAGCTGTACAGGGCAAGTTTTCCAACTTTGAAAAATCCCACATGCAGATTTTTTATTTTTTTTTTATAACACCATGTTACTGGAAAGTTGAGGTTCAACAAAAACTACCAGACACCAAACTTTCATAAGAGTAACAAAAAAAATAAAATCAATGATTGAAGTAAAACCACCATTAACAGTTCACTGAATGGCATTAATTATCTTTTCTGCATCCAATCTTCCAGCTGTGAGTTCAGCCAACACTTGAGAGTTTTAACTTGATCTGTGTCTCTGACCACAGTAATACAGAAAATGATTATTTTTTACTTCTATCTTAGAGATCATGTCCTATTAAACATGGTTTTATTTATCCAATCTACTTGCAAATGACGCTTGTTTTTGCATATAGATTTCTGTCAATCTTTACATACCAGCAATGAAAACTAAACCAAATGAATGAAAATTATGCATTCCACAAGGATTTTTGTATTATTTGTCTTTATACAAAAATACTTCCTTTAAAAAATTGTTAAGATGTTAACTCAATTAAAAAAATGATAGTTTGGAATTAGCTATGTTGAAATTTGAATGAGCACATAAAAATCATTAACTCTCACTGCATTAGCCTGGGAAAACTGATTTCTCTTAAAATAAATTACCTGTTACAGGGCATACCACCTAATAGTAATGCAAGAATAACAAGAAACTATAAAGACCACTCCAAACAACACTCCAACTCCAGTGCGTATTTACTAGATCTATTATCTAGGAAATGGATTAACATTTCAATATTCAAATTACAAGTTTCTAATAAAATAAGAAACTTCAAGAGAATTGGTTCGATTCTTTGCAGAGACAAATGCTGCTGGAGTTACAGAGAAATGTCAACTTTTATTGAACACCCAAGGCTACAGAAGTGACAATTTCAGCTTCTGACAGAAGAACCTACTGCACACAATCCTCTCTGCAAACAAGAGTATGGATCAAACAGCTTAAGAAGGGGTTTGCAGAGCTTTATCTTGGACCCCATTTGATGTCTTTTACACCATGAAATTGCCTTTTCAAAGCATGGTTGTCTGCCCACTCAGCATTTAGAAATGAGTCGTTGTCGTCCTCCTCCAGTTTCTGTAAACAGAGAGGAGAGGAAGGCAGTGAGGGACACAGCCCAGGCTCCAACAGCTCTGAAGCACCAAAGAGACACTCACCTTCAGCTCTTCCTGCTTTCTGTAGTAATACAGCATCATCTCTTTTTGCTCTTCATGACTAATCACAGGCTCACGCCCTGGAGCTCCTTGTCCTTTCTGGAAGGGAAATGGTAGATGTTACTGTTGGTGGCATTTGTGATACAAAGTAGAAGCTGCAAAGACAGCAAAACCTTCAAAAGATAGCAAAAAGCTATACAAAGATAGCAAAAACCTTCCTTCAGACAACAGGATTTCTCAAATTTAATAAGGTCCCTCAGGACAGAAGAACAAATGCCGCTGCATTCATAGAATCACAGAATGGTCTGGGTTGGAAGGGACCTTGAAGATGATTTAATTCCAACCCCCTGCCATAGGCAGGGACACCTTTCACTAGATCAGGTTGCTCCAAGCCCTGTCCAACATGGCCTTGGACACTTCCAGGGATGGGACAGCCACGGCTTCTCTGGACAACCTGTGCCAGGGCCTCACCACCCTCACAGGGAAGTGAGGGTTGTTTTTTCAAGTAAGGGTTATTTTTTCATCTCAGCATCTGAATCATGCTGTCAATTCTGTGGGCATCAGTGGAAGATGCAAACAGGATTGAGTCTAGTTTACTTAAACTTCCACTTTAAAAGACACAATAAATCTGTTTTAAGGTCATTCTACATATCTCAGGATAGGCCCATCTATCCTTAGCTCCCCTACTACTACAGACTCAGGATGGCATAATACTTAGTAAAGCAGAGAAGGAAGGGAGTTACAAAATACTACAAATAAAAGAAAATTTATTTTCCAGGTAATTGTCCTCTTGGAAGAAATGATGCACAGAGAAGAAAACAGCTGGTAACAGCTACTGTCAGCAACAGCAAGCAGAGCAGCTTCCATGGAGAAGGCTAATGATCTCTAGAACAAAAAGTGTCTGAGACAGTTTATGCAGAGAGAAACCCTTGCACTACTCCACATCCTCTGAAGAGGTTCATCAACTAATTAAACAGACAACTTCCCTGGGAGCCTACACCTCAGTGGCTGTTAAACTGCCACACTGTTTTTCAGTCACCCTGAGAGGAAAGAGAAAGAAATTCTGGTCTTCTAAATGACAGAGACATAAATCACCTGACTTATCTCCAAGGGATGCACTGCAGACACCTGTAGGTGACAAGATTTGCTATAAAACTTTTCAATTTGTATTTCATCTATTTTTAAATACCTCTTCATTGTACTTCACAAAAGTGCTATGGAGCAAGTAATAATAGCAGTTACAGGACGTAACTGACAGGCAAAGGATTTACTAAAGAAAAATCTGGAATCTAATAAATTCAAACCTTAAAATAGATGTGCCATTTTAAGAGACTCAAGCCAGGACTAATATAATCCATTTTAGACACCTATGGACAATTCTCTTCCACAGAGTACAGACAGTCAAAGGTGACGAACTTATACTGACATCTCCTATTCATCCAGTACTCACTTTTTGGATCTTGACAATGATGGTTGTTTTCTCATTTTTTCCTACATAGTCAGACAGCAACTTTGTTTCTTGCAACTCCTTTCCTGCCCACCATAACTGTGCTTCTGATTCTTTTATAACTTCAAGTCCAGCCTGTGACATACAAACAAGGTGAAGTGTTAGGGGTGTTGTTTCTTGCTCTATTTGTTTCTTGCTTTTTTTCAAAATCTACTTCTGCTACATCTTTCTCCTCATGCTCATCTATGGCATTCATCCATATTCCATTCAATCTTGATCTCATGTGAATACTTTGGGCAATCAGCTCTCCATGGAGGTGACAAGCTATTTAAAATGAGATCCAGACTTACCTGAGTGCTGAGTATGCAACATTTGAAATAAACTCCGATAATTTTATTTCTAGTTAAGCTATTGGTGTGTTTTTACATAAACTGTGAGACTAAAATATTAAACAAAATTTGTCATGCAAGTGAAAACAACCTTCATTGATAAGATGGAGAAGAGCATAGCACAAGTTTAACCCAGGGACTACACAGAATGGGAATACATTACTGCATACGTGAGTTCCTGACAAGTCTTCTTTATCTTCCAACTCCATCCTAATTGGATCGTGTGGAGGCAATCCCATTGGATACACAATCATCACAGCCCCTCGGAGCTGCTCCAACGCATCTTTCACCATCTCCATATTAATACACACGTTGGCCTGAACTTGTTTCTGAAATACAGACAGGGATCATTGGTAATTTAAGCAAACCTGCAGAAGACTTTGCTTTGTAGCCAGTTCAAAGTTTCAGAGGTGGGATATCTGAGCAGAGCTAATGGAATGTATAAAGATACCAGAAATGCAAATTTCCTTGTTGGAATACGGATTTTGGAGAATATCACTCCCCTTCGGCCCCTCTGTTTAGCCTGCTTCATGGGGTGGGGGAGGAAACAAAAATAGGAGATCTCCACTAAATTGTGCAGGAGGCATTTAGCACCAACTGCCTGTGTGACCACAGAAATCAGACAGAGAGGCTTCAGTTCCAAGCACTTGTGATTCATGAATGTGATTCAAACCAGCAGAATTCAAGTGAGAGATTGAGAAGGGGCCCAAAACTTGAAAGAAAAAATAGAGCACATGTGAGCAGAAGCATAAAGCTTGGCATATTCATAGAATCAATCATAGAATCAACCAGGTTGGAAAAGACCTCCGAGATCATCAAGTTCAACCCTTGATCCAACACCGCCGTGGTTACTAGACCATGGCACCAAGTGCCACATCCAGTCTCATCTTTAAAACCTCCAGGGAGAGTGATTCCACCACCTCCCTGGGCAGCCCATTCCAATGTCTGATTACTCTGTAAGAAATTTCTTCCTAATATCCAACCTAAATCTCCCCGGCACAGTTTAAGACCGTGCCCTCTTGTCCTACTGCACAGCTACTGAAGAGACTTGTATGATCAAACACTTGAGGTCATTCCAAACCCTACCACAAGGCATAAAGGAGAAACATAAGACATCTGGAAGAGAAGAAATAAAGCTTTTCTCTATGAATTCAACAGTTTCAGTATTTTAAATAATAAGGTACGAGAATGTTGCCTCCTTGTGGACACTCTTGATCTGGTTAACTAGCCTGTAAAACTTAAAATGCACATCTCTTCATTTTCATCATTATAAAGTGATGTACATAACAAACCACTTCTAGAACTATCTTTAATTTCATTCAACAAGAAAATTTTATAATAAACATTACTTAATTTGTGTTTCAAAGTCATACAAGTGCTGACACACAACATGGAACATCTACAGATTTGGCAAAGTGAAGCTGAATACCCGAAAGCACCATCCCACAAGGGCCTCACACCTGTCTTTGAACACACTCACTGGGACTGAGCATGAGTCCAAGTGCTTGTCAAACCAAGGCCTAATCCCTGCCCCATCCCTGGGCCAGGCTGGATGGGGCTTGGAGCAACCAGGTCTAGTGAAAGTGTCCCTGCCTGTGGCAGAAGGGTTGGAACTGCATGAGCTTTAAGGTCCCTTCAAACCCAAACCATTCCGTCATAATCTAAGAGATTAGAACACCTTTTTCAATTAAGTATATATATAACACAAAAGGCTGTGTTGACTCCAGGAAGAGCACAGAACCCAGTTAATTTTTCACCAGAAAGCATGACAAGTATTCACTCAAAGAACACATCAATAGCAAATTGTTGGGAAACCCTGAGTGCGATTTAAGCATTCCACGTGGGCTCGGCTGCCAGCATTCACTTGGAGTTTAGGATCTGATTCCTTAACCTGTTGAACCAGCTTGCCAAAAGCCACGAAGGAAATAATTAACAGAGATGTCAGTTTTTATTAGACTATTCACATCACTACATGGTATTTCTCAAGAGCTGGCAGCCCTTGCACTGAAAGAAATCTGGTTTTATTTAAGCTGCCCAACCCCACAACACTTCTTAAGAAAGCCCCACATACCACTTGAGGAAATTTACCTTAGAGATTAATGCCTTGGCTTCCTCTATTGTCTTCTTTATAACCTGCTGCATTTTTTCATTTGGAGCTGAAAATAAGAGACACATATTTCATGGTCCACACTTACTGTAAAGAAACTAAGCACATAACCTGTCCAGAATCCACTGTGAGCAAATGAAACAGTGTTGAATCACAAAACAGGAGAGACACTCCTAAGCTGCAGCCTATTTATGAGTTGGATTGTCCATTCCCGTATTTCTCACTAATTTACAAGACAAAACAGTATTTCTCATGGGACAGCCAAACTTACATTTCCCCAAAGACATGTGACTGGTATTTGCCCCATCCCCAAGTGTTCCAGGCCAGGCTGGATAGGGCTTGGAGCAATCCGTTCTAGCGGAAGGTGTCCCTGCCCATGGCAGAGGATGAAACTGGATGAGCTTTAAGGTCCCTTCCAACCCAAACCATTCTGTGATTTCACAATTCTGTGACTGGGAACTTCATTTGGGACAAAGGTACTGAGTAGAAAGCAACAACCATAATCCCATACCCTCCACAACATAAAACAAAGCCCTTTCCCTGCTGGACTACTGGGAACCACACTGGCAGATGTGCTTTTACTGCACACAACAGCTCACAGTGTTCTGAGTTTTTTTCTAATTAAAAATCTCAATCTAACAGCAAAGGCAGTTTTGCAAATACTCTGTTCATTTCACATCACATCACACTTACCTGTTTTAAATGCTATAAAAAGCCTGTCCTCAAATACAAAAATCCAATTAAAGCATACTCATTCCCAGCTTATTTCCCACTTAGGTCCTTGGTGGCATTTGGTTTGGCCCCGTTCAATATTCTGAATTTGTCAACATTATAAAGCTGTCCTCTGACTAACAAACACATGTTCAGTGAGTCTGAGTCCCAGTCAATGAGAAAAAAGGAGAAATATTAGAAAAACAACCTGTTGATATATCCTGGAGTCTCTGGAGAAAACCAGTTCTCAAGTTTACATTTTCAAATGGGGAAAGTAAATTACAATGGACACTCCAACTTGTTACTGGTGATTGTTTGTGTGCTGAAGAGATATGCTGCTCTGTAGGCTTTTAAATCAGTATTACCTCAGGCCCTAACCCAAGATAGAACTCCTGGGTATGTAACTGATACTTTGGCTACTCAGGTCCAGAATTAGGAGTCTGTTATAGATGGTCTGTGTCTGCAGGGAAAGAAACAAATCTTTACACTTGACTTACCATGCCCATTTCTCCGTCCCATTTCATCCTTCCTGAAGATGCTCCCACCGCTTGGGACACACTTCTCTGCCCACTCATCCTTTAACTTCAGCTCTACAATTTGCTCATCTGTCAGTCCTTGCATATTGTAAGGCAAGGAAATACCATGGTCTGCCAGCTCCTCCATCTCTTTTGAGTGTTTAGAGAACAAGATTAAAAGTCTTTGTTATTACAGACCATTTGCAAAAGCCTTTCACATGATGTGCATGCAGGCAAACCTTAACCCCAGCCTTCAGTTTAAACAGCTGAGTACAGGGAATAAATATTAAGGGATATAAAGACACATAGATAAATACAGATGCTGTAGGTATGTCAAAATTCATACATTTCCCATACATATTCAAAAATATAACAAATACACGTGCAGGGATTCAAGCCTCGATGGTACCTGCTGGCCACAACACTTTTCTTTTTGGCATTTCCCTAATCAGCTTTAGCTGATTTTTTTCTTTTAAATTTCAGAGCAGGCTCAGTAAGGCCTCAGATGCCACAAACCCAGTGGCTGGAGCACAGGAGGTGAGGGTGGGCTGCACCCCCCAGGTCAGGCTCACCTGAGGGGAATCTCAGCTCTGGCAGCCCCGCAGGGGGCAGGAAATATTTTTTAAAACTGCCTCAGAACTAAACTCAGCACCAATTCAGACACATCAGCCACTCCATCACATGACAGGGGATGCTTTGCACCAAGCACGTGGTAGGGAACAGTGTCATTCACGTGTAAAGGGACGCTGCTGGTCACAAAGGAGTCCTTTCCACTGCCAAAATGGGAACTTTGGACATGGAGTGACAAGGAGGAATAGCTTTAAGCTGAAGGGGAGTAGATTTAGATGAGATATGAGGAAGAAATTCTTCCCTGTGAGGGTGGGGAGGCCCTGGCACAGGCTGCCCAGAGAAGCTATAGCTGCCCTATCCCAGGAAATGTTCAAGGCCAGGCTGGACCGGGCTTGGAGCAACGTGGTCTAGTGGGAGGTGTCCCTGCCCGTGGCGGAGGGTGGAACTGGACGTTTAAGTCCCTTCCAGCCCCTGATTTAAGCAGCCACTACAGGCTCACGTAGCGGGTCCGTTTCCAGCCCTATGCACTGCCCGCACTAAAATCCCAAGGCCGGGAATTCCCATGCGGTCTCGGTGGGCGGTCACCGCCCTGCTGAGGGAGGAGGAGGAGGAGGAGGCGCGTTCCCGCTGCCCAGCCGGTGCCCGGGCGCCGTTCCCGGGCGGTACCTGAGCACAGGCGCTGCACCTTCAGCCGCCCGTTGTGGATGCGGGCGGCAAGCGGCGCCAGCTCGGCCAGGCGGGCGCTGCCCGGCGCCTCCAGCAGGAACTGGCTCTCGCCGCCGCGCTTCACGTGCAGCCGCACCATGGCCGGGCCCGGCGGAGCCCCTCAGCAACGGGGCCGCGTCCCTGGATACCGGCGAAGAGGAGCCAACGCGGGGTGACGGCCGCGCCCAGCGCCCCGGGACGCGCTGAGGGCACGGCGGGGCCGCTCCCGGGGCCGCCCCCGCTGTCACCGGGACCCCCGGGATCCACCGGGACCCTCCGGATCCGCCGGGACCCTCCGGAGCTGCCTCAACGGCGGCGCTTCCGCTTCCGGCCCTCCCGGGAAGCCACCGGGGCGCCCCTTAAAGGGCCCGCGCACCCCGGCCGGCGGCCCCAGGGCCGGCGGCCCCAGAGAGAGAAACGAGCACCCGGACCACGGGGCAGGAACGTTCGCTTCATGGACACCTGGGTGTCCCCGGGGAGGGGGATACAGCCACGGACAGGTGTGCGGGAGCACCGGGAACAGCGCCCCGTGACACGTGGGGAGCGCGTCACATCACACTGTAATCCTTCCTGTTTTCAGGGCTGGTCATCGCTCCCATCCAACAACACACGTCACGGCGTTATTATAGCTTACCTATATATATATATATATATATATTTGTGTATATATATATATTTATAGACATACTGGAATTCCAGAGCATTCCCAGTGGTCCCTGCAGGTGCTGCTCCAGTCCCACAGCCCTGTGAAGTGCAGAGGTGCCTAACACCAGGTACAGTTCAGACAGTAGTTTTTAATCACTGCAGTTAGATATTCGACAACATATTTATCACGTGACTCCCACCAGCAAAAAGTTTCCCCCCAAAATTGGCTTGCCAATGTAGGAATATACCAAAACACTGATCACACAGATGTTTATAGTAACAGCGTAAAACAAGGTAACTCACACACCGAAGCACAAACGGTACCACTGCTGTTCCAAATGTACAAGTTGAGGGACCTGAACAGAAAAAAGCGCCATATAAAACTCACTGTCACTGCCCTACACAGCTGCAGCTCATGGTTAACCAGGGACTGCTCAAAGGAACAATGCGTCATTTTATAGATCATGTCTTGATAGCACTGGAGAGTTTAAAAAGCGCACTGCCCTGGAGTATTTTGCTACTGTAAATACAACGTTAGTGTGTTGTTTCACTCCCTGGCTGGTAGACTGTAATTGTCTGCAACTGGTAAAGACTGCTTTGCATCTCAAAACCCAAGGGGAATCTTTTTCAAGAGGTTGAGGGAAAACTTTTTCTATATGCTGTTTCTAATTTCTGGGAAAAAAAAAATAGTTAAAATAGTAATGAATAAATAGATGATATGGAACAATTATTCTGAATTAGTGCTAGTGAATGTATGTCACAATAGGATTTAATAGCTGAAATGTACTGACACAGAAAATTAGTTGAATATATTAATATGCCAAGTTTTGTTTGTATTTTGAAAGTAAACTACTTTCTTTGTGCCTCAAATTCAAATATAAGCCTTACAAATATCCATAGCCTCTGTTATAAATTAAAACAACTTCTAAACAATACTTTTCAACATTCAAATCTCAATAAACTTTGGCAGCTCTTTGGTAAATACTTATAAATACAATTAACAAAACAGTCAAAAGGGAGGGGGGAGGCTACCAGCAGGGAGCCTCTTTCTGTGGAATTCCACAAGGGGGACCAGAAATGAGAGAGCTCCCTAAGCAAAATCCATGTCCAGGATTGGTAGATTTTAATGAGATCAGTAGCTCATCCTTCTTCTCTTTTCCTGTCTGTCCAAATACTATTACATCAGGATTTTAATAAATTTCAGACAATTTTTTGTGCTCTACCATATATACACATTCAAAATTTATACACAAGCAATAGTGGCTGTTTATGAGTAGAGTTAAGTTTCAGTGCATTTAACAATTATTGCACACAGAATAATCTCAAATACCCAATTATTCTACTGGATAAATGTAGCAACAAATACAACCTGTTGTATCTTTGAACAACTATCTTTCTGTAAAATCATGAGTTGGTGACACCTGGGGTGCTGAGGAGGCGAAGGGATCTGCAGGGGACCTGTTGCTGGTTGCTCTGGATGGTACAGGGGGTGCAGGGGGTCTCCTTGCTGGCATTGCACAGAAGCAATCAGTAGAGCTTTTATTCCAGTCATCACCAAAGTTAAAGTCTGAACCAAGGAAAGTCTTTTGTTCAGTGCCCAGCAAACCTGGAGATCCAGCTGACTTCCTGGAGCCGAGTCTCTGAAAATCCGGGACACTTGTAGATGGCTTTAGCTTCAGATTGAAGTTCTCGTCCTCATCAAATGTCACCCACCCCTTGGGCTGCACATTTTCTGCCTTGAGAGATTTACTTGGCAAGCAAAACGTGTTTTCAGCTGCACCCACAGAAAATAGAGGCTTGGCTGTGTTACAGCTGGGGCGGGGCAGGGAAGGGAAAGGATGGGAAACTGCAGGTCCTTCCCATACCTGTGAGGTTATTCCGGACCCTTGCGTTTCCATCCTAAACGGGTTCCCAGCATTAGGAGTCCTTTCAGTGAATGGATTTGCGCAGTTCAGCCCAGTAACAAATGGATTTGGAGAGGTGCGCTTATGTTCCTGGGATGAGTGGAAGGTTGGAACAGGAGGCATTGCTGGCATGCAGTTTATAGTATTCAAATTATCAGCGTTTCTTTGTGCTGCTGAAGGCAAAGGTGTCAACTCCTGGCTTAAGGTTGGAGCGGGTGATGTTCGGACACATGTCTGCATCTGGGACATGAGCAGCTGGAATGACAGGTCTTCAAAAGGGTCACTGCTGAGCTGGGAGTCGGGGCTGTTCGTCCAGTTGGGTTTCAGCTGCAAAGGAAACAACGTGCTCAGAAATCCTGTGGCTGATTCCAGGTTATTCCTGACCCTGCCCTTTCTCACTCTTCCAGCTGAAACTTCAACACAATTCAGCTGTAACTAGAATGGAAACAACAACCCTGAATCCCTTCTCTGAGAAAAAGCCTATGAGTTATTAAACACCACACTGGTGGTCAACACAGCTGGAATCGACTTCCTACAGGTCAGAATTCCAGTGAAAGGCACCAAGTCCAAGTGAATGTTGGATAAGAAAATCTTTGGGAAATGCTACTGTATTCTAAACAAGTGATAACCCAGCACAGCTACAAAACAAAGACCTCCAGGTTACATTGTTTGTCACACCGATGTTACAAGCAGTATTTAAGAATCACAATGGAAGGAAACATTAGTGTCATTAGTATGTGCATGTCAGACATTTCTAGGCAGACACAGGCATCCGTAGGCATTCCAGTGCTTCCTGGCATGGGAAGGGACTGGTTTCATATTTTAAAATGGCCAGTTATCCTTGTTTAGTATAATACTGAATGGAGAAGACAGAGTTTTCTCCACAGAACTTCTCAGCTTTTAAAAACAAACATATTCCTGTTTTTTACATCTCTTCAAACAACAATGCAACTTTTTTACCTTGTAAGAACTGTCCAAAAAGGTGGAGTATCTACTTTTTCAGTCAGCATACTGACAGAACAGGGTTTGGAGCTTCCCCTTTTTTAATGAATTGAGCTTAAGTTAAAACAGCTCCTGAGAATTCAAATTTCACAAAAAAGTTTGTCATTTTAACATATCACCTTAATATACCCAAAGAGTTTGGGTATTTAGCTTGAAAATTCTGTTAACTAGTGTTTTGTTGAACTGTTTTTGTATTACTACAGCCTAACCTCCATCTTTATCCATCTTGGGTTCACTGCATTTATTGTGCATAGTTTGAAGTGTGTCTCCACACATCCACTACCTAAGCAGCTCCACAAAATTAATCTACAGCCTTTAGAGATTCTAGGGAATAATAATAATAATATTGCAAGTTTTCCCCAGTGTATGCAGCATAACAATTTATTTTAAAAAAATTTCAGTTGTAGCTTGAATGGGGTGTATATATAGTCAGTGTTCTGCAGAATAATATTAAACCAAAGGCACTGAGTAACTGAGGGGAAAATGTGACAAACAGAACTGCAGAAAGAATAGAAAACAAATGCAGCTGGGCACCAGCTGGTTAAGTCCTGCAGTCATTTGAAGTGCAAGATCCCAAAGAAACTATGAATCCCAATTGCTCTTTACTGTAAGTAAAAATTTGCTCTGAATAATTCTGGAACCAAATGCCTTTAAAATTGTAACAAACCACTTATTTTACTTTGGGTAGTAGTAAGTTCTCCATTCTTCGAAAAATGTGAAATGTAGGGTTTACTTTGAAAAAAATTTTGCACTTAAGAGAATATTTACTGCCAACACTGATCTTTTTTTCCCCAAATAGACTGAAACCAGGAGATTCAGCAGTGATTAAGCAACATAGGTGAGGGTCCAATTGTTTCATAAAAGATGATGAAGCAAAATATTTGCTCTGGCACTAATAAATGCAGTCTCACTTTTAAATGCATTATGAAAGGGAAAAGCAAACTATGGTATGACAGTCAATCCATGAATGCAGACAGGTGGTTTTTAACATGGATGGGACTGCAGATGTATGAAAACAAGATTCATACATCTTTTCTGCTTGAGTAGATGGAGACCACGTACAAGATTGGTAAATAGTCAGATACCTGTTACCCTGACGGTTGCTCCTGCTTGTGAAAGAGAAACAGACATCAAAGGAAAGAAAGTTAGGAAGAAAATCCAAGTAACAAAGCAACCTCATGTTAAAAATACTTACACAAATTTTCACAAAGCCATTTTTTGAGCTATGAATACAAACTGTAAGTATTTATTATACACTAAATTCTGAATTTCTGTTGTATTCTACTGTAAGCTTGACCATTATGAATCAAAAAACCAACTCAAGCCCATTCTGAGTTTTTTCCATACAGAGACTCACTGTGCAGCTGACTGAGCTATTTTTTTGGAGATGGATTACAAGAATTTGAGCATTGATGGTCTAATTCTAACCATCTATTAACAGGAAAAGCCCCATAACTCTCATTCTAGGAACTGTGTTGGGATAGCCACTCACCTATAGTAACAGTTTTTCAAGCTGAAAAACCATAAGGCTTCCCATTCTGTTGAAAACTAAAATCTCCTTACTTTACAATAAATAACATCTATTTAAAATAACTAACTCTCTCTTTTAATATACTGCTTGGTAATCTATAGAATCCTGAATATTCACACTGTATAAAAGCAATTCTTTTTATAAGGAGAGATTCAGTTTCTTCAATACCACAATCGAGATTTGCATAGAAAGATGGGCTTGGAATCCACTACCTCTCAAAAGACTTTGTATTTATTTAAAAAAATTTCCTCAGAAAATTCTGTATTTTTTGGCCTAAGTTTCCAAAATGAAAAATGGTTAACAGGCAGACAGAGAGGTTCAGCAGAAAGAAAGGTAAAGCATTTAAAGATTTTTTAAAATTTGAATGCAAAATCAACTCACCAAGGACTGAATTTAGCTGCTTTGCTATGGTACAAAATAGGCATTAACTACTTGCTGTAGCAAAAGAGGTCTTCAGGTGTAGGCATAAGCAAAAATCTGAGCAGCACTGAAAACCTGATTCTGCATTTTTAAGCAGTAGGAAGAAACTATGGCTTTCCCTAGAAAAAGTTGGTGTTCTTTTATAATAACATTCTAAATCGTCCCACAGAACAAAATGTTAATGTTACTGGATGAAATTTTCACACTACTTTGATATGTTTCTATATTTTAACTGACACTGGGGAATGGGGAAGAATCTGGTTTTGTTAAGTATTTATCAGTATTGTCTTTCACCAATGAATGATCATCAACATAAAGCACCACATCATGCAATGACTTTATTCAAAACCTGTTAGCTACTTATTAATCTTACTTGCTACTTATGTCATGCAAGTGTCATTATAAAATTAAATTTCTTTTTTTCACAAAAAGTTGCCAGATGTCAACATAATTTTAAGAATGAGATCTCCTTAAGTCATAAGACTGTCACAAGAAACCCTAAGTTAAATGTTTAGTATTAGTTATTCACGGACAATACTAAAAATTTAGTATTTAGTTATTCACAGACAATACATAAGCAATTATTACCCTACTAGAACCTGACGACCTCTGAATCCACTCTTTTGACCTTTATTTTCATTTATGTGTTTGCTTTAAGAGTTTCTTACAAGTCTGCAGCATTCAGAACAAGCTATGTTAATTTATATAATAAAAGAAAATGTATTTCCGAAGTGTTTTGACTTACTTGCTGCTGGGATGGAGCAGGTTCAGAAGGCAAACTGTGAGAGGATCGGCTACGAGGAGGCGGCTGTGGGGGTTCCAGGCTTTGTGGGGCACTTGCCTGAGATGGATGTGATGCCACAGGAATCAGGGGCTCCTGCATCCTTAGCACGGGAGTGCTGGGCTGAGCAGGGCCAGCAGCCTGAGGCTTTAATGGTTCAGGAAGCAATGGTGAGCCTAAAAGTACATTTGGAGTGATTTTCATTGTAAAGAATTGTAACAGAAGTCCTAAGGATGGCATGATGAGGACAAATGGCTGTGGAAGCACCAGAGAGAACTGCAGGTGGCTCTAAGAAGAGCAAGTGTTCATGGCAACAAGACTGGAAATCATCAGAAGCTCAGCAGATCTCCATTACAAATTATTATTATAGTTTAAACTGAAACAGCAAGTTTAGATTGGATATTGAGAGGAAATTCTTCTGTGTGAGGGTGGTGAGGCCCTGGCACAGGTTACTCAGAGGAGTTGTGGCTGCCCCATCCCTGGAAGTGTCCAAGGCCAAGTTGGATAGGGCTTGGAGGAACCTGTGCTAATGGAAGGTGTCCCTGCCCATGGCAGGGGGGTGGAACTGGATGAGCTTTAAGGTTCCTTCCAACCTAAACCATTCTGTGATTCTATACAAAACAGAGAACCAGAAGCCATGTCATTCCTAAATGTACTTCAGCAGTATTGAAAAAGTATTTTGGAAGTCACTACTGTAAAATGTATATTTTAATATTAATGAAGGGTTTTTGTTAAACTGTGAATTTAGAAAGTGCCTTTAAGAGTCAAACAAATTCTATTCCAGATCTTACAATTACAGAACTACAATCCAGAGAATGTCCAGTGATCAACATGAAGGGACACATCACCATGCCCAGACCAAAACACTCTGATCATAGCTTCTCCTGATACCAGGAAATCCACGGGTCAAGATCTCAGGTGATCTTGAGATTATTATCTGGTGAGAGTTTACAGTACGTGTGGATGATTAACAGAAACTGCCAAGTGTTACTACATTCAAGAATCTTAATTTCTAGTGAAAAGTGGAGACATCTATTGGAAAACAATGCATTCAAACCAGAGACTGTATCTCTTGACTGAATTGTGACATTTATATTTAACTTACAAAGGAAACTTACCCCGTGGTGGTTCAGCTGGTTTGGTCTGAGTTTCAGGTACTGGTCTTCCCCCCGAGGAACGGACATGGCTTTGTGGGGCACTGATAACTCCAGCTCGAGGAGGAACAGTCTGACATGATAAGGGGTAAAAAGAAAGTATTTTAGCTCTACTTTGGATCTGTAGTCATCTACTGCTAAATGATTTGGGATAATCAGGACTCTAGAAGCAGTTATTATTTTGCTAGTATTAATAAGATAATTTACCTAAGTCTGTGAATTGCTGTAAGCAACACAACCTACAACAGCAGCTACTTTGTTCCTCAACAAACAGTACTGATAAAACATACACTCTGCCTCATTTGAAGGCTGGAGAGAAGTAGGAAGTTATTCCAGATTACAGCTGAAATGAGTGAATTACAAACACCACACTGAAACCTGGATACAAGGCACTGGAAAAAGAATGCCCAGACTTCAGGGGAAAAGAAGAGGCAAGCATCATGTTTTGTCAGATCTTCTATTACATTTGTTTGTTTGTTTTGTTGGGGTTTAGGGGGGTTTTTTTGTTTGTTTGTTTTGCTTGGGGATTTTTTTCTGTCTTGATAATATGAACAAAAATTCTTGCACTTATGCCAGTTCCAAGACACTGGTGAAGTCTCTTTTGTACACCAGATTTTCTTATTTGCTGTGTATACCAGGTTTTCTTTATCCAGATTTTAGAAGAAGCTGCTTTATATTTCTGGGAAAATAACAAAAAAGAGCCGAGATCATGAATAATGTCTTTGAGAAAAAATGAATTAGCACAATATTACTTCAATGGACTACTGCAAACAGTAGTTTGAAACAGTAGTTTGCAGTAGTTGTAATACTGGAATATGCTGCAAAGTTTAGAGAATTATCAGCAAACAATCCCATTTCTTAGTAATTCTTTAATGATAAGCCAAACACAAAGGCTCCTGCATGCTGCTGTTAATAAAAATAAGGCAGATGTTTTCCATCTCTTGAGTTCTTGCTAGAGGTGAAGCATTGAGCACCTATAAATCCTTATTTCCCTTCCTTCAGTTCATTTCCATAAATAAAGGAAAGAAACACAGAACTAATATTTGTTGTACTAGTTGAATGTTTCCTTTTTACATGAAGACCTTTATCAAAATTAATTTTTAAAACAAGGTACAAAATCCCATAAGGCATCAAATAATCATAATATATCAACTGCCCGGGTAATCCATTAACGGCTGCAAGGAATTAACTGGTGTCAGGATTTACATTTCAGCATAAAAGATAATACATTTTATCATACCAAATCAGCAAGGACATATAATACAAAGAGTAACTTGGTGGTTATTTGAAAGGAGATGTGTATTATTTGGGAGCCTGTTACATAATTGTAAAGAGTGCAAAACAATCAAGTCAGTTCCAGTATATATATATCTATATATATTCTGGAGTATTTTTAGTCAACAGACAAGAATTGCTGAGGGAATTAACTTATAGAAGCTGTAAACTGACCAGCCAATTTTGCAAATTTGTCACATCTGTTATGACCTACAGAAAAGTTGACCTAACAAACAGCATAAACTTAGGAGGAGAACTATTGTAAGATAGAATACCTACCGGTCTGCTCATGCCTGCTGAAGGTGGAGGGTGACTACGAACTGCAACAGATATTAGAGATTGCTGACTTAGAACATATTTCAAAATCAACTTCTCTCTTTATTATAATTAGTACAAAGCATGTAAATGTATTACCTAAGTTATCTTTTCTTTGTGTTCCAGGACTTTTTTGTGCTTTGAAGCATGGAAAAAAAATTAGATTATCTGTGTTAGATAAGCCACAAATGGGTATTAGATGGCAATGTTACATTACCACTAATGAGAATGGGAGCAAAGAGAGACCACTGATTTTTTAAAAAGTTGTTACATATCACAGTCTATCCATCAGCTGTCACTATAACACACTCCTATCCCATGCCACACATGGAATAATTTGACCCTTTTAATTACAAATTAAGTCAAATTACCTCCTGTTCATTGCAAGGTAAAGATGCCCACCTGTACAGGTGCCCCGTGTTCTCAATTATGCTAGAAGTTGTTTTGGTTTATGGTATATTCTGCAGATGTCCTAACAGTAGTCTTTAAAACAAAAAGAGCTGATGTAACATAATTCCTGGCCCTTCTCTCTAAGATAAATCTCTTAGACCACCAGCCTCACTGTGGCCATGCTGATGCTAATAACAACCTTGTCACTATAATGCAACGTCCAAGTTGAGAAGTGCAAGAGATGAAAAAATTACCTTTAGCTCAGACAAGTGCACAATTTTTAACAGGCCAAGAGGTTTGAGATTCTGGCTTGTGTTTCTGTGGCTTATTTCCCAGGAAGGCAAAACCACCATGCCAGTGACAGTAAGTGGAAGGAACACTCTGGTGCATAAGACAGCTTCTGGGTGTCAAATAACCTCAGAACCATTGGAATGGGTTTTTGGGCACAGCTCTCAGTGATGCAACTCCCACCTGGAGTAAGCTGGTGCCAGTTTACCCTCCTTGGGGCAGGAAGATGGAGTGGATAGTCACTAAAAGGTCCCCTCCAACCTTGACTATTCTATGCATAGGGTGATTTTGCCAATTTATAAAAATAAACCAGCAATATGGCCAAAGTTAATTGTAGAATACAGGAGGACATCCTGACTGTGACTATATTAGGACTTGTAGTATTGCCATACCTATATTTGTTGCAAAGAACAAATTCCTGTGGTGCTAAGAAGAAACCCAAAGCCCTGACTGTGCTGGCATGGCTACAGCATGACCCATCAAGCACTGTTCATACATACTCCAGTTAGAATGTGTAAGAGAAATGCTTCTCATAACTGTATATCACACACAGTTAGCTATCGCTGTGCTCTTTAGAAAGAGACAAAATATTAAATTGTAGACTAAATAGTTTAAATGGAATTTTCTCTCTCCAAAATACATGAACATATGTAGTTATTTATGAAAAGTCAGGCTCCCAAAATTCCAGGTTTAGTTTCAGGTATAGCAGTCACTCTAGTGATCAGTCAGCACCAGCTTCCTTTGAGAGTCAGTCTGGAAAGCATTCTTGATTAGGACACTCTAAGTTTTCACTTCATTTTTCATAAATGCCTTCTATAACAATTCCCACCATCACCGAAAACCAGGAAGCAACTTGGCTGTCTGAAAACTATGTTAAATAAAAGAAGAAAGATTCCACATGATAAATACTTTCACGAAACTACCTTTACTATCACAAGGGCAATAGTATTAATCAGGTACTAAATTAGAATTCTGTTTCTAAAATACAAAAATTGTTATGTTACCTTCTACTTCTCTCCTAGCTACCCCAGGACTGGGAGGAGCTCCAAGACCTTTTCAGAGAAAGAAGAGAAGCTGTACATTGCATAAGAAAAGCAGCAGATTGAGAAAGCAAAACCAGAAATAACACCGCCACAAGAGAGCTGAACACAACCCTGGCCCAGCTGGATTACAGTCACTTGTAGGAGATAATTGTTTGTAGCAGCATGGGGAACCAGACTGGTGTGAATTATAATTCAACAAGTATGCTCATGTTTAGTAACATCCATTGTTTTAATTCCATATTACAGTTGAAGAAGAATTTCATTGTTTCAAAATATTCACTCTCCACAAATTTTTGTAAATTTGGTATGATCTTATATGTTGGTGTTGAACCTCTCCTAAAGCAGAGCATGTGCCTGCACTCAAACACTGGGGAGTAAACAGGTACATCAAACACTCTGCAACATGTCATCTAGAATACTAAGCAGTCTGTTTCTGTCATACTCCATCTGAGTAAGCAACTCGATGGAAGAAATGTTTCCCACTTTGTATAATGTATCCTACAGAACTGTATCATTATCTCCAAGCAGCGCTGTGTACTCGGGAGAGCTGCATCACCTGGTGTTACAGTTCACATTGAGAGAAAGCAGGCTTTCAATCATGCATAACCATGGCGAGTTGTTCTATTTCTGCAAGGTGATCGAGCGTATACTGGGTCCCTAAAATTGTAGGGTAAAAACATGGCATGGCAGAGACAGTATGCAAGGAGAAATCCTGAAGGAAAGAGTAACTGGTATCTGGCAACTCTGGAGCGGTTCAAGTCCAGAAGAAGAAAAGGAGCCAGTGTTCAGGAAGCCTACCTGAAAATCAAATTCTGCCTTAGTGCTGACACAGCCTCCTGCTTTCTCATCGTATGCCAGTGTGTGGGATCTGCTCAGAGCTCTCTGTGATCTGTGAATTCTGTCAGATATGGGTGGAGGTGTCACTCGGAGTGGGCAGAGTGAAGGCTGCAGATGAGGCTGGAATGTGATTGTCTCCAGAGATACCAGATCTAGGGTTTGGCTGAACATCTGGTTCAAAGACATGACATCCCAGCATATGTTATCTGTTGTGGGTGAGCTCCAGGCTCTGCCAATTCCCATTAGATTTCCACCCAAAAGTTCCTGACCGTGAAGTTCTCTGTGAGAGAAGCAGCAGTGAAGGAGCACAGGGGGGAAATTGCCCAAGAACATTCCACTGCTTGCAGGTCATAGTTCTGCCCTTTTCCCACACAGCCCAGAGAAAACCCTGGGGAGAACAGAAAGTGGGAAAGACAATGGGAAGCCCACCTGTCACTGGAGGAGTATCAAGGGAGGTGGAGAGCAGTCCAGCAGAGCGCAGGACACCCCTCTGAACCTTTGCTAGTTACAGAGACATAAAGCTGAATGTTCATCTCAGATGGCCATGGACACAAGGAAACCTCTCTCTTCAAGAGCAGGGAACTAGTTTGTTCATTCCACAGATCTCCTGAACCTTCCCTTCCCACAGCTCAGCTCACATTTTGAATAGGCATTGTCAGCATGGTTTTGTTAAGCATATCTTGTTTTATGCAGGATGATGACTAAAGCCAGTGCACCATACAGAGGAAGGTTGCTGGGCACCAGGATTTTAGAAGGTTTTGTAAATTTAAAAATATTCAATACATGGAAGTGAAAGGGCATAAAGGGCAAAATACCTGAAATTTCACTTACTAGTAACACTCTTCAACAGTGATAAAGCAAAATTATGGTGCTGGGATCACAATAGGCAGTATAGGAATATTTTAATCTTATGCACAGCGAAAAATGTACATCTGAACCTGAAACACATTTGTGGGTCTCATTTTAAACTGACTGTTGTCTGTCTGGAGCTTGAAATCTCTACTGCAGTTTGACATAGGACTTTCCAAGAAAAGATATCACGTAGTTGTTTTACATAGTATTTTAAGGAAAGGGGTTGGATTTACACAGAAACAGCCTGTAACTTATGCCCTGACATCCTTCAGACAAACACTTCATGTTTTTCAAAGATGACATTTAATGGAAAATAATGTAACCCTGACTTCCAATAAAGTAAAACGTGCATATATATATGTGTGTTTATACATACATATGAAATCCAGGCCCCTTGCCTGCATTTGGACAGTGCATTTACTGTTGTAGCATTAAGGTTTCCTGTTTTCTCCATCACTCAACATTTCTTCTTCAGCAAGAAGAAAGGTGCTTTTCCCATCTTTAAACAAAAAAAGCTTTTTCAAACTGACTGCCATATCCTGATTAACCCCAACAACCTGGACTCTGCTCTGCAAAACGAACCCCAAAGCTACAGGTGAAAAATAAAGATGTGGAATGGTTCTTGCAGGGCTAAGTTTAACGAGGGACTATAAATAGCAGAGTAATCTAATCAGTACTTGCTGCTTGAGTGCAAGTGTTTTCACAGCTTAACATACTTACATTTCTTTTAATGCCAACTGTATTACTGTATTCTCTAGGTTCATTTTATTTATTTGGGGGATAATCACAGTGAAAATGTAATGCATTTCACCCAAATTATTGCACACACTGAAAATACTGTGTACTCTCTTAATCTTAAACCCATTTTAACAGTTTAAACCAATGGTAACTGCAACAATCAGGAAAAATCTGACTAGTACTATTAAAGAAAAAAACAAACCAGCCGCAAATGTTATTTTTTAACTCAATTGACACTTAGCAGCCTTTATAATTTTTAATGTTCTGTAAGAATTTAATCTGTAATGTATTAAAAAAGTCTTGGGTAAACAGTGTGACATTTTAATTTTTAACTATGAACAACTGAGAGCTTGCAGTTCAGTGAAAATTTTTTTTATTACTGTATGAAAAGTCTGCACTTTGTTAAGCCTTGGCAATGAGTGCAGAGCCTCATTTCCTTAAATGTCAAATATGACCAAATTCTAAAACATTTTGATGTCCAAATCCTCCTCTCATCTTCAAAGCACACTGAGCTATTAGAAAAAATGTTATGGGCGTTGAAGGGAGTAAAGCACTTGGCAAAAAAAAGTCAAAATACGAAGGGGAGAAGTAACATTTAAAACGCACAACATGTTAAAGACGTGATCAATGTCCCTTTGCATGTGCTACAGAAGTCTACAACCAAAGTTTCATCCACTTATACAGTACACAGGGTTATTTTCACAGGGCTTTAGGAGCCTTTCTTCTAGGGAAGAGAAACAGGTGCCCTTTCCCCAAGCAGAGTAACCCACTAGGACACTTATTCTGGTTCTAGCCCTGTGCTGAGCTCAGGTACCGTTGAAAAGCAATATTATGCCTTATACATGTACACCATGAGTGGAAAATGAAGAGGATAGAAAAGGTGAAGAACTTTAGGTCTGAATAATATATGAAAAAGAAATATACTACAATCTCAAATGACTGCATAAAAGGCAAGTTTTATGCAAGTTACAATTCTTTATGGAAAGCTGTGTTGGGAAAGAGGATAAAAAAAGGAGACTAGTCTTGGCACAATTGAGACAGACCAGGCAAACAGGATTGTGTCAGTGCACATAAAGCTGTACAGGACTGAAGTGCAATGAATTATATCTCACCTATGTTGAGTGTGATGTATAAACTATTTCCTAAAACTTCTGCATTTTAACTCATTTGAATTATTATCCCTTAGGCATAAAACCCTACTCCCCTCCATAATAGTATTTAGGAGCCACATACATTTTTGCCTGACATCAGAGTAAGTTGGTTGATATTTATAGACCATGTAAAACAGTTTATTTATTTTCCAAGATTGCTCAAAACTTCTGAATCATGTTCTCAAAAAAACTTCTTTCCTACCAACTGAGGGGTATTTCAGAGAAGTATTTCAGAGCCATGAGCAGTTTTCCCCCTATCCCATGTATTGAGTTGATTTAAGTCCAAGCAGGACAGCTCAATGTGTGACAAGGAATTAGGGGAGAATTTTGTCAGGATTTTGTTATTTTGTAAAGACCTGTAGCTCTCCTTCAAAGTAACAAGATAAACTCCTTTTCTAAGTTTGTGTTTCTGAAATACACAGTAATTGCAGGAACTATGGAGGACATTTCATGTCTCTAAGGAAGGGCTTAAGAGCACATTCCAGACTTGGAAGCAGAAAGTAAACTACCCATATATCAGAGTTCAGCACGGAGACAAATACAACTCCATGATTTGGAGATCTCTGTTAATTGGGGCAACTGAGCCAGATCAGCAGTAGCTTCAATTTAAACAATTAATTAATGGATAATTACTGCAAGTAGCTACAATTACAAGCCATTTAATTATGCTCCTTGACATAGCTTGTGAGGAAAAAAGCTCTCCTTTCTACAACTACAGACAAGTTCCAGCTTCCACAGAAAAGTCAGCTGGGTGTATTCCAACCAGGACAAAGTAATAAAAACCTGGGACAGCTTTAATCTCAGACTATAATGTACCAGCTTCTGGACAAATATTATTTCACTAAAAAGTCAGATATAATTCAGAGATGGGGACAAACCCCAAGACAGAAATTATATTGACATTCAAGAGTTATCCATTTCTATGACATTAAGAATGACCCATTTTTATACCTTTGGAAATCATCACGTTAAGTATTGTCACAACAGATCACCACAGCAGTTTTGCTACGCAGTCATACTGGAAAACAATTAAAATCATTACCTCCAAATTCTTTTCTAGCAGGTGCAGGACTCCTACCGCCTGACAGTATTTTAGAAATGAATGCAGCAATAATGAAAAATATCAGTACAGTAGGAGGGAAGAGAAAGAATGAGAAAGTTAAAAATTACAAGGGTCAGCTGTTATTAACTATGTTGCCCATATGCTTCTGAACATCCAGTTTCTTGTAGTGCTCAATTGTTCACCTTTTCAGATGATCCAAATGAAGTCTACATTAAAAACGTGGACATGATAAAATGCATACATACAGATGCCAAAATTAAAGAAATATAAACCAATGAATGCACGAGATTATTTATATTTAAAAATGAAGATGCTATAAAAAATGAAGATGTTGACTAAACATTGCTGTAGGAAGCCCACATTTTTAAAACTGTGAAAATAAGTTTATAAAAAACTTAATTCACTAATAATATTTAAATGGTGTTGAAAAATACTGTTATTACCCATGCTGTTATTGCTATTAAATGTACCAACTAAACATTTTAGGCCCAAACTTTCAAGTTCATCTCACAGACTTGAAACAAAATATTCCTGAGCACCTGGCACAGGTCCCCACACTACCTGAGGGTGGAGGTGGCCTCTGGGGTGGAGCAGGACGCGGAGGAGGAGCAACAGGACGAGGGGGCGGAGGACGCTTCGGCTCCAGGCTCTGAGGAGGCTCTTTCTGCTGGGCACCAGCCTGAAATTCAGCTGAAAGATGTGATAGAAAACAATGCAAAAATTAATCCCTGTCAGTCCCCAGTACTGGAAATAACGATTCAGAAGTTTCTGTGATAGGATAAAAAAAAAAAAAAAAAAGGAAAAAAAATCAATGATGAAAAGAAGATCTGCTAAACCAAGATTTTTGTCTCATGTGTTTTAATAAGTTTATGCTTTTCATGAAATCCTCAACATTCTTACAAAGTGAAGCATTCCCAATTTCAATTTTGACCCTTACCCATGAACTGAGTGCTCTGGAAAAAAAATGCTACAAAGAGAACCCTGAGGGCATTTGAGCAGTCTTTGTAAAAGTTACTCTACATTACATTGAAACAAAGTCTTTTAGAAGCCATTCCAAATACCATAATTGTGTTCACTTTGTCAATAAAAAAAGGTTGTGTCTCAAAGGAAGTTTTCTATTATACACCCAATTCACAGAAGTACTGATTACAATTTACATCTCAGAACTGACAGGAGTACAGATTGAAAGGAAAGACTGTGCCTGGAGTGAACCAGGATTCCGTGGACACGTTGGAACAGAACTTTCATACAGCAGTGCCTGAGGCAGTGGAGCAATGTGATCAGTACACACCGTGTGTGGAAACAGGAGGTCCAGGAGTTTTTCCTGGGGCTCGGCTGGGCCTCACTGGGAGCGTGGGTCCATCTGACAGTGTGGGAGACTGGCAGGGACTGGAACGTGGGGAAGAGCTGGGGGAGGTTCCAAGCCCTGAGCTCGAAGTTGGCTGTAGATGCTGAGGAAGGATTTCTTCTACTTCAGCACTGTAGTCATCAATGTCCCCTGAATAACAAATTCCCCAATAAAGAAAAGGGGATCAACAGTTACTTTTTTTAAAAAAAGTGGAGGAATTATAAACTGATTCTGGGCATGGGATTTTATGCAAAAAAGTCCTAAATTTCAAAGGAATTAGCTCAACAACCTAAGTATGCTTCTTACATCATAAAATTACACACAAAGGATGCATGTGCATTCAAACCAGTTTAAAATGCTTCAAATGCACAATATATACTACAGGTACATGTTAAAGCTTTATATAACAGCATGGCAACTGTAATGTTGATTAATCTAAGAAACAATCAGTTTTACAAAGAAGACCTTTGCAAAAATTATTCCCTTGCTTTGCAATACATGGCAAGCTTTATTTTTTCTCCAGAAGGCTGAGCAGTGGATTCCAAGATATCTGCTGTTTGTAACAGCTTCTGCTTGAAAAAAGTACAATGGTGTTTAAAAAAAAGGCTCAATGTGGATGTGCCTTTGAAGAGTAAACTGTCAATTTAGAATGTTTTATGCTGTTATTCAAAATGCCTAAACCAGATAACTATCCCATCAATAACTCCAATAAGACCATAACAACCCTTTCCTCCCTGACTTCTAGGTTTCTCTACCATCAGGTACATTTCAAAATGAGGAATGGTTTATCTCAACAAACCTTCCATATCATAATCTGCAGTAACTTCAGCATCTTCACAAAGCAAAGTGGAGCTTGTTGATGAAGGCAGCCCAATATTAATCTTTTCCAGATTCATTTCATCTTCCAAACTTTTGATCCAATCTGGATTTTTCAAATTTATGTTTATAATCCGTCCTTGTAGCTGAATTGCAAAAAAAACGTATGCACAAAACAGAAATTAAGAGTAAAGGCATTAAAACTCAGCATTCTACATTTAAAAATTTAAAAAATAACTACTGAAAATATCACAAATAAGGTTATCGTGATTTCTGGGACTAAACAATGGCACTGACATGTCACAAAAATAATTATGCTTCTCACTTCATTTTGGTAATTAACTACATTTATGTAGTTTAAACTGTTAATTAGAACTATTTAACATTTTTCTATAGAAAAACTAACAACTTGTCTCAAGATTTCCCTTTTCAGTTCATCAGAAAGCTTCTGGGTTTTTTTAACATTTTTCAGTGATTGCAGTACAGAAGTGCTGAATTTTTAATAAACTGCAGGCTATAAATATGTTAAACTTGTTCATTCTAAAAAATCCCCAATAAAAATTCTGCTTTTTAAATCATAAAGAGAACCCCAAACCCCTCATTTGATAAAGATGCCTCTCAGTATGGGAACTTCATTTTTCTAACAGTCCTTCTCCTAAAAATAAATTAAGAGTGATACTTCTCTCATTTGGCTTTTGAAACTCAACATAATGCTATGTGGCTACCAAAAGAAAAAAAAAAAGGTGATGCAACAGACTGGTATGGAATGGAAAAAACTTCTAAGAATTAAAGACAAACAAATAAAACCCCCAACCCACTCAAGTAGTCCCTAAAATGCCAGAATTTCTCTTGATATATGAAAATTCAGTAATTTTTACATTACCTCAATACCATTCAAATTCATAACATTCAAAGCAGAGCTTCCTTCCAAAAACGTTACCCACATCTTGTCTTCCACAAACCTGCAAAGTTCATTGGAAACAATAACTAAACAAAATACCACTACACTTAATAGTTCAATTGACAGCTTAGTGAAAAGGCAACATGCACAGGGATCCTCTCATTTTCAGTTTATTTAAAACTACTGACCTAATTTTAGAGTACAACATTTGTATAAAACCACATGATGCTCTATATCAAAAATAAAAGAGTATCTGGAAAAAATATGTCTGAAAACTGAGACACTTACAGGCATGTAAAACTAATTGTAAAGACACTGAAGTTGAAATCTAAATGTTAAAAATGAAGCAGACCATAATTGAAATGCTCTCTAAGAAAGTAACTTTATTCAGGAAATAGGTGGGAACAATTTTGGACTTGCTCCAGATAGGACAAGGGGGAGTGGCTTCCCACTGCCAGAGGGCACTGCTAGATGGGCTATTGGGAAGGAATTCTTGGCTGTGAGGGTGGTGAGGCCCTGGCACTGGTTGCCCAGAGACGCTGTGGCTGCCCCATCCCTGGAAGTATCCAAGGCCAGGTTGGATGGGGGTTGGAGCAACCTGGTCTAGTGAAAGGTGTCCCTTCCCATGGCAGGGAGTGGAACAAGATGAGCTTTAAGGTCCCTCCCAATTCAAACCAGTCTGTGATTCTATGAATAGAGATTAAAAGTAAAAAGGTTTTTTTAACCTTATAAGTATAACTTCGCCATAGCTTGCAAATTTTTGAAGAAGATCATCAATCAAGTTATCATCAAAATAGTTTTCTTCTGCTGAAGAACTTCTGATGGAGACCATTACAGTCCCATCAGGTGGTCCTTGCATTGCAATCACCTCCTTATACACTTTTTGTCTCTCTTCTGCTTCAATTTCAAATATGTCGATGTCAATCAGTGCAACAACAGGCCTTGGAAAAAAACACACAAGAAAAGCCTGTTAGCAGTGTATCTGAGCAACAAAATATACAACACAAGTATTAAATCTTAGGAAGTAATGTATAAAATAAAACTGAAACCTATGATCGGATGTTTTCAGCTCTGCTCTTCCGTAGTGCAACAAAGTGCCAGGATTCCATGTATAGGGGACGTTAGTGTCAGTGTGAAAACTTGCATTCAGGAGATCCAGGTCTTCAGCTACACTCAACAATGAAAACAAAAGGGGAAAAACACAGTGACTGCAAGAATGTGCTTTAAAAATAAGCTTTTGTAAAAAGAAAAAAAAAATCATAGAAAGTAAACCCAAACCGAGTGTTTTACAGAAAAAAACTCCACAAGTTCCTTTTGCACTACTGAAATGTCAGTAACTGGGATCTGAGTCTTGACCCTCTGTTCAGCATCACTGCCTTTATTGAAGATGCTGTTTTAAGTGTTCTGTCTCTTACCAAGCCCAGAATCACTGGCACTGTGAATGTCACTTAAATGGATTCTCTAAGCCAGTTAAAAGAGTATTTTAAACAATTGAAAGAAACACTAAAACCTGATCGGTCAAAGGGCCATTTTCTCCTCCTCCACAGGATCCGATCTGTCCACGCTGGTGTGCGACACTTCTCACTGGTGTCGTAGTCATCAGAGAACAGATCATACTTGTAGGTAGGAGCAAAATTTATCTTCCCTTCCAAAAATCCCCTAAAAATCTGCAAGAGACGAAGCTGTTACATGTCACGCCAGAAGACAGAAACAGATGGGAAACAGCTTGAAACCAATCAGAATTCTCTATTCTAACAGTGAAACCCTGCACAGACATCTCAAAATAAAAATAAAAAAGTCATTTGGCTATATGAATCCTTCTCCACATTTTATCTGCTGAAAACATTCTACATTTGCCACTATGACTAAATAGTGACCCAGACAATCACCAATAAACAGAAGTGTGTCAACATTTATATCTTTAAACCCAGGGTTACGAGCAACCTACTGTTCAGTGTGACCTCACTGGAGGTCACCCAGAACACACACCACTTTAATTAGGTGCTTAGTTGTTCCTGTGTCAGTAAAAGTTGGGAATTAAGATTTATATTTTATGTACCAAGCATTCCTGCAGATTCATAGAATCGCAGACTGGTTTGGGTTGGAAGCGACCTTAAAGATCATCTGGTTCCAAACCCTTGCCATGGGCAGGGATGCCATTCACTAGATCAGGCTGCTCAGGGTCCCATCTAACCTGGCCTTGAACACTTCCAGGGAAAAGCTGACACAAGATGCCTCACCAAATATTAGGAGTTTTAAAAAAAGGAAAAAATAAAAAGTCATTAATATATTCAATATGGACTGAAATACTAGAGATAATATCACCATTTCTTCTCGAGCAAATAGGAAAACAGAATAAAAAGAGGCAGTATGTGACATTATCTGTCACATATTTAGAGATAGTGTCACTGAAAGGAATCAAAAACTCCCTCAGGGAGGCTTCTGCAACACAGAAACACACAACCAGCTGACACAAGACACGAGTGTTTAAGCTGGACACAAGCTAAAACCTTAGTTAACTTAACAAGCTCCATTCTCGGGTTCAATCTCATGAGTTAGTTTTACTTCACTTCAGAAATCTGTAAAATATAAATCTGACTTGGATCTTACAATCAAATCTGCATCAAGTGACAGGTTGGCTGCTTTTCTTGTTGGAAATACAACTTGAAATCCAGTGAATTTAAAAGTCTATGTCAGAAGATCAGTGTCAGAACGCCAGAAGTTCCACAACTTCTGAGACAATTTGTTTGCCTTCAGTAATTATTTCTTAACCTACTTATACTCTTCCTTTCACTGCTACATGCTGCCTCCTAAGAAACCATACAAATCTAAAAGCAGAAGCTTTCCTCAGACTTTGTTATTCCCTGTTTTCTTTGTAAATAAAAAGGCACCATTTGGACTACTGCTTTTTCTAGCAGTAACAGCATCAGATCTATTACTGCAGCAACTTAAGTAAAGAGTAACATTAGCAGAAGAACTTCTACAAATACATTTTTTTAAGTAGTTGCACCTGATAAAACAAAAAATATTTTAATTAGCAAAACCAGTGCTGAGGATACAGATTTACAGAATCACCACAGAGAACTGCTAAAGCCAAAGAGGAAAACGAAGTATTCTGAAGTATTGGTAACATTTCAAGATACCTGTCCAGAATTTTTCTGATTGATAAGTTGGTCTCCTGCTATGAGGGGATCCCAGTTCTGTTGTCGTATCAGCTCCTTCACCTCCTCATTGGCCATATCTATTCGATAATTGAAGTCACCACACCAGAAAATATAGTCATGGGAAAAGAGCATCCTTCCCTGGAAAGCAGAAGCACTAAAGTAAGATAAAAGCAACCAGGTGACAAATTTACTACTTCTTGGTGCAGAAGTTCAGTTTTCATCTGTAAAATACATGTAATTTCCAGTTGATAAGAATAAGTGAAATACATCTCAGTGTTTGGTATGGTTAGAACAACACAGCCAGGATACGGTGTTCACATATACAGAACACGAGAGAAGGGTTTCTGTTTCTAAAGAAGCATGAATCATCTGTATTGGATTCTAAAATTTTTCATCTTCCTACTCCTGTTTCAGAAGTCAGCTCCAAGGCGATGACTGCTGCCTCTGTCACAAAACCAAAACACTCCCCTGGGATTTTGTGGCACAATCTCCTGACAAACTGCAAATCAAGGGCTTTATTATTCAGATTTAATTGAAGACTTTTCAGTTACATCCAGTTTTCATAGCTAGGGAGAGACATAAGGGCTCTGTTACGTTAAGCAAAGCCTAAGGTCTGAAGTGAGAACTTTTACTTCCCCCTTTGTTTTGATTTTTCCACTGCCCATAAATTAATCCAAGCAGATGCACTGGCAGATTAAAAAAGCACATTTAGGAAACTGATGGATGCAGTACTTTCAAGGAAAACTGAAACATGACCATTGGGATAAATTTAGAAATCAAAAAAACCTGTAAAACTGCACAGTGCCATACAGACTAACAAAGGACAATTTGACTACAAAATTTAAAACATCTTTAAGTCTCAAGGAAGCACTTTGTTGCACTGATAAAAATTTTAAGTATTTACTTGGTGTTTGATAATCCTTTATGAGAACATGGCATGGAATTGTTAGCAAAAATCATTCCTGTGTACTGAAAACAATGCTGTTTTCCTACGGATTTTTTTCTCATAGCTGATTAACTCCAGTGCCTACAAAAGTTCTACCACATGTCAGGGATCTAAAAGGTCTCTTTCCCATGCTAAATCCTTAATTCCTAATGCAGGTGAACTTGTGCTTCATCATCTCTCTCAGGCATTGCACGGGAAAGGTCTATTCTTTATGCAGTCTCCTATTTTAATAAAAGTTACGGGAACTTAATTATCTCTGAGACCTCTAACCCAAGGAAATCTGATCTTCACAGGAATCTGGGGAGGGGGAAAATTACAAATGGAGCTTTTGGATGACACTGTTGGAGCCCCAAGCATTTTACTTCTCATTCGTTGTGGAATTTGAACACTTGCTTACCATTGGAAAACCAAGTTTGCGAGAAATTTCTACGAAGTCTTCGTTTCTCTCTTTAACCTGGGACTGCCCTGCAGCAAAGTGGCTGCAGACAAAGCAGAGGCTGGAGGTGTGGAACAGCATCCGAATGGCCACAGCACCTTTGTTCCCAGTGGCTCCTCCCATGCCTGTTTTCACAGTATCAACAGCAACATCCCTGAAAGAGTGAAACAACTTTCAAAAACACGGTACACGTGTGTCTGAGTATGACTGTGGGCTGGGAAAAGAACATTCTCATATCGTTCTTTCAGCCATGGGGCTGGCTTTAAAAAATGCCAACAGCTACTGAACAGGTAACAGGATAAAAGTTCAGCTTTTCAAGCTTTCTTGGTGACTCACAAGGCATTTAAAAGCTAAGATAGAAGAATTTAACTACTTCCCCAGAAGATGGAACAACTCCTTCAGAGCCCCACATGCTCCTGGGTACATTTGTGTGTTATCCTGCAACACAAGGCGAGCTGGAGGTGACCCAGTCTGGGAACAGCTGTGCCCACTGACCTGATAAAAGGGGCGTGCTGGGGCCTGATGAACACGAAGAGGCAGACACCCACCAGCTGCTCAGAGGCCAGGAGCACGTACTTGTAATCTCTTGAGATAGTCTTCTGCAGCTCAGCAGCCCAGAGCTTCTGGTTGGTTGTGCTAAGCAGTGAGATGAAAAATGCCAGTTTTAAAATAAATCAAATTAAGCAGGTTCCTGACTGTTGATTGAGTTGAATAAACTTCATCCAATGATCTCAACTAACTCTTGGGGCAGTAAGCCAAAGCCAAGTTGGGAATGGTGCTCAAATGTCTCCCAGCAGAGAGACGGGCTCTAGACTGTCATGACATCATCATTCAAATTCTGCCTCTACAAATGCTGCTTCACTTTTTCCAACACCACAGACATTATCTTTCCTGTATTTCTGAGCCTAGATTACAAGAGCAAAACCTAAGAATTTTCCCAGGGAGTTACTTCCCAGCCTACAGCTCAGTCAATATTGGAAAAAAGTTGTCCATGGACTGAGATCCAGAAGAAACCTGCTTGAAGGCATAACAGGCCCTGGTTTTTAGAACTAGCATTGGATATAAATGAAAAATATCAGGCCTGGAAACAGCATTAAGTAGACACAGTGTGAAATCAAGGGATGACAAGCTGCTACTTGGTACTCAAGACAAAAGCCCATGCAAAAGTTACAGCATTATAGGCTTTAGGTGCTCTTCCCAAGGAGTTAGAGCTTACCTAATACCAGTAAACCAGCAATGCAGGCAGAGAAAACAATGGGCAAAAGGAATATGGCCCTAGGACTACACACACATTTATCACTGGTATCACCCACCACTGGGAAAAACGTATTTCCATAACCCACTCTGCAAGAGGTGAAAAATCCAAACTCCACAATAACACATCCATGTAGTTAATGGAATGGCAGTAAAAACTGACAGGATGAAAGGAAGCCTTGCTTTATCCAGATCACAACCTGGTGCAAGACACTATATAATGACACATGTTTTTGGAAAGATTTTCACAGGATTTGCCATTCCCCAGCAGTACAAGAACACCAGAGCTAAATTAAACACAGGAAAAAGCTGAGGAGCTGCTGGAGGTGCAATCCAAAATATAGTCAAGTGCTGACTATTTGGATCCGTGAGATTACATTATACATGATCTAAGTGATCACAGCTTTGCTAGGGAAAGCTGAGATGAAGTCTGCAATCCCAGCACAGAAATTGGGAGAGAGAACCAGAATACAGTAAAAAACTAATCCAGACTAATCCAAACCAGCACAAAACGGGAGAAAACAAAATTTTAAATAATATTTTACTCAAAAAACAAGGTTATCAACCAAACTAGTCCTGTATGGATTGTAACACCCACCTGGCATTCACAATGTTTCCTGCATTTAACTCCACCATTTCTTCAAACCCAATGGCAAATATGTCCACAGGCTTGTTTTTGCGATCTGCAGGGAAACATGAAAATACCTATTTGTCCTTTCTAATTAACTGAAGATGCAAGACGTCATATATATATTAAATTTAGTAAGAAATTCTTTACTTGGGAAGAAATTCTTCCCTGTGAGGGTGATGAGATCCCGGCACAGGTTGCCCAGAGAAGCTGTGGCTGCCCCATCCCTGGAAGTGTCCAAGGCCAGGTTGGATGGGGCTTGGAGCAAACTGGTCTAGTGAAAGGTGTCCCTGCCCATGGCAGGGGGTGAGACTGGATGGTGTCTAATGTCCCTTCTAACCCAAGACATTCTATGCTTCTGTGACACCTATTTTAATATTCATGATCTAATTCGGAAAATCAGAGTTTTCAAGGAAAAAAAGACAGAATAAAAACTCTACCTTGGAATTCATGGATCCCAGCTAACTTTGGTGCATCCAGCAGCCAGTCAGTGAGGGTCTGATTTCTGAAGGCAATACTCCGGAACTGCTTCCCCCCGTTGACGTTCCACGTCCCAACACACACTCGGATCTTTTTCGGTTTTGCATACTTATAAAAGTTCTCACACATACTCTTCAGCACTTTTACAGATGCTGCAAAAACATTTGAAAAGATGTTTTTATACAGAATGTTTCTTCAGAAAACTTGGCAATGAGATCTTTCCCATATACATGCACAGACACAGAGAAAGTTAAGCTGTTGAAGGAGGAGGAAAGTAGCTTTCCCAGAGGAAAATGTCCCTTACAGACATTCCTGGTCTGGGTAGGACATTGACTGATTGAAAAACAGCAGCAATTTGTTCAAAATAATATGTAGATAAATAATACATGAAGGAAACATAATTTTCATGTTTTATAAATATCTGTCATTCTTTCACCTTATCTGTGATTCTCTAGGGAAACCACTATTTTTCATACATACCAACATCATTTTCACAGATTACATTTATGAAATCCAATTTCTATTACAGAACCAACTTGCAGATATATTCATTTCTGGAAGTGTAGAGTATGTCTATGTAAGCCACAAATCTGAATTACTTTTTAGGTCAGCTGAATTCCTAAAGTTCTGCTTTAGTGAGGAAGGTAGGCTGGGATTCAAAACAAATAAATTCATTTCTCTGTCCCATCAGCCTTTCCCTGTGCCTTGTTTTTATCTGCTAGACGGGAGAGAGAGGAACAATACATGTGTAAAGGACATTGTGGGAAATACAGAAACGAAGCAGCTGATTCAATGGTCAGGTAAATTAATATCGTTTAGGTAAAATACCTATTTTGAATGCTCTCATTGTTATAAGATTCCGAGAGAATCATATAAACAATATTAGATGGAATTCTTCCCTTCACTTGTTGCTGTCTTGCAAAATAGTCAGCTACTGGGCACAATATTTTCATTAAAATCCCCTAAATAAGATGATTAGTGAGCTGCTGCTGTCTTTTCAGCTATTCTCTTTAAGTTTGCCACCTTAAAATTTGCTACGGAATCTTGGCTACCTGGGTAAAACAAAAATCACAGATTCTTTAGCTCTCATGGGTTTGAAACAAACTGGAAACAAGAGAAGAAAATATTATATTGTATTTGTTGGCTGTGAGCTCTTTCCCTGCTGAACAAACCATATATCCATAGAAGGGTAATCATAGAGAAAAGACAGTGAACTGGTTGGTGTCTCTTGGGGGTACTACAAGCAGACCATGCTTGGGATCATGCTTTCCTCATCATAATCCAGGGAAATGAAGCCTGGAAAACAACAAGGAGCCAACAGAACACTTGACAACTTCAAGTGAGAGCCAGATACCGAGTCTACTTCTGACTGGGCCTACACACAAGGTAATGCAAGCCAACAAGTGCAGCACATGCCTGAAGAGCTGCCAAGGGTCAAGGACAGGAGCAACCCAGGACCTGACCACTGAGGGGAAACCAATCTCAGCAGTGTTGTAGCCACAACACATCCAAGTACCCAAAGAACCCAAACAGCATCGCAGGCATCTCTGAAGGTTTGCACAGAGTAGCCTTTGTAGTACTCTGAGAAAGTTTTAGTATCAGAATTTGGACTCATTATTCTGTCCAGTTTCTTCTTTTTCTTTTGAAAATTTAGCACTTTTCAGCTTTATTTTAAATATTTACTCCAAATCATTCAGAGTTGCTACCCAGCAGCTTCTAAGAAAAGCTTCATGACACTGTCATAAAGCCCTAACATGAAGAGCCTTACCACGTTAGAGTCTGACTTTAGGAGGGAACTGACAACATGCTTATTACAAACAGGCAATTCTTATCTTTAAACTAGCAAGCTTTCTAAATTGTAAAATGGCACTTTTTATAAATTAGCATAAATAATTTTTTTTAAATCATCTGTTTTCCCAAATACTGAGTGAACCAGTTGCTTTTCAGAACTCCTGAGCCCCCTGCAAGTATGATTTTCCTACACATTTCTAGCTATTTATCTTTTCAGAAAAACTGTGCCTCATTCTGTCAAAAATCCAGTCAATTACATTTTCTGTTATTTTGCAGGAAAAATAACTGCTGCTCTTACTAGGCAAACAGACATTTGGAAATCAGTTTAACAAAGGGAATGCCAATTTAATATTCTGTGGGGGATATTCCGTGCAACTGAACTTGATGGAATTACAACATCCCAATTCCTGTAGTAATGTTTGAATATATGCAATCTGTATCCAGGTGAAATCTTGAAATGCTAAAAAATAGTTGACTTGTATCACTCTTCCTGAGTTATAAGCTAGAAGGTAACACCATCAATGACAATGTGACTGGTTATTTCAATAAAAACTTTTAACACTGACAAAATGCCAGTGAATCAGACAATTTCAGGTGTATATTACCCATGACTCGGATTTCATTCTTGAGGTACTCACTAAGAGTTAAGTAGTTAGAGTAAAACACATATAGGAAAAGCAAAGTTGACAAGTGTAAAGGTCATTTTAATTTCCTCAAAATTATGCAGTAAAATCTCCATAGAGGAGCATTAGGAATATTTTATTTTAAATAATAGTTTCTGGGAACAAGGAGATGATGAAGCATTACACAGCTGACAAGTACTTGCAGCTCTTCCTTCAAAATATGGAATATGTCTATATCCTATCTCCCCTAATGAAGCAGCTTCAGGCAAACAGCTTAAGTAACATCAAAAAGGAGAATCTCCACTAAGAATCAGAAAATTCAGAATTTCTGAATCCTCCATATTTTAAGCTCAACATCGGGGACATTTGTCAGGATATTACTGGCATGTCTATAAGTAGGAGATGAAGAGTTGCCTAAAAAGCTCCCTCCTCAAGCTTTGCCTTCATGAGAGTTTAACCTCAAGAGATGCTCTAACATTTTCCCTTTGTGTCACCTGCAGAGGTGATTAAATCTCAGGGAGTTTGACTGGACTTCTGCTCCACAAAACACAAGTGCCAGCAAGTTATTTCAAATCCTTCCAGCGCAGCATTAACCTTTGCTGGGAGATAGTACAAAATCAGCCTGTCTCCTGCAAGAACACAAGCAGGTGGAGCATTCTGACAGCAAATAAGATGGAGTTACAAATTGTATTGAAGAATTTTACCTCTCACCCTGAACAAAAACACAGAAGCTTCCAAAGCAGATAAAAAGGCAAATTCCTCTACATTTGCAAAAAATAAAACCCAAAGAATTGGTTGCCTCATTTCCAACTCACACTCAAGCACACTGCAGCATTTTTCACCTCTTGTATTCTCACTTTTCTTGGATTAAAGGGCTTTTCTTGGATTAAAGGATGTTGGGGCACAGGACTGCATAGATGCAAACACTGTCAGGAAAATATGAGCCCACAACCAAATATTACACAGACATGAGAAAGAAGTCAGAGAAGAAAAACAGCTGGTCAGGTATTTACAGTTTAATTTACTATACTCTACCTGATTGTAATGATTGCTCTGAAACTACGGGTGCAGCAAGAAGAAAACAAGAAAAGATTAGTCAAATAAGTTATTGCTTTTTAGAATTTTCCAGCAATACGTGAGAGAACATGCTGTAACACACAATTTATCATACATAACCATTTGCATCAGTTAAAGCACATCTTTTATGCTGCAAAATCTACAAAGTTTCACAACAGGATTAACAAATTCTCTTTTCTTGCTTTATTAAGAATGGATTTACACATGATGAAGTACCCTGCTAGTTAATTTGCCACCTAGCAGTGAACGCAGACACATTCTGTTCAGTGAAAAGGGATTAATGCTCCTCAGCTGCCAGGAGCTGCAAATATGGAAAGGACAGCTTGCATTCCCAGAGAAAGTGAGAAGAAATGAAAACAACTTTCAACTAATGCTGAGGTGAGGCCAATTTAGCAGGTTTCAGATACAAGGAAAGTTACAATAACATGAAACCTTGTGCTAAAGAAATGGGAGAAAAACACCCTTTCAGGTTCCACATTGGATGAAGACATGGGCCCACAAGATGAAGACTACAATTGGGCAAGGATTTTCGTCTTGTGCCAGAGATTTGCACCAAAGCTTTGACACACTTTTCCTCATTCTAGGTTGAGAAGTGTCCAGGAGAATGAAAAAAAAATTAGAAGGAAAATTTTAGAATGTTATTAATCCCTAAAACCTTGCAATAACCCACCATTTAGAACACATGGTGTTCTTGGAAAGAAGACTCAACTATGAGCTTCTCTGTGTTTTATATCCCACGAGAGTGTTTTGACCACAGCCCTACACCTGACTCACTACTTCCTTGCCCATCAGACCTACAGAGGGATGGCACTGACTGTAGTCCTGGGGACCATGGAGGCTATACACCTTTTTGGGGATGCAGGATTCTGGTTCAGCTCCCTGTTCTGAGGAGGGGAACCACTTTCCTGGAACCAGAACCCCAAGTCCCACATGGCTGCTCTGCACAAGCAGAATTTCTTGTGGGTCTCTCTCTGATTCTGACATAGAATTTCACCCACAAATAACACACAGGTAAAGAAATTACTGCAGCATGCTAGTTTGGCGCTATTAGTAAAGCAGAAGTAACTTTCATTGTTTAATAAGCCAAGAGAACATAAAACAGCATTTATACTTCCAATAGTGCTTTGAAAACAAACTCCATACAGCTTTCTTACACCAAATAGTTACGAGACAGATTAAAATCCTGAAAGACACATACCGCGTAAACTGCTGGTGGTTAAGAGAGCCCGTGCTTTATCTGCTAAATCACTATTTAGGGTATTTCCCAATAACAAAACATCAATGGCCTCCTGCTTGGAGCTATCAAAAAAGTTATTTTGGATCGTTCTGGTCACAGAACGAGCACCATCCTTCAGCTTTCCAGCCTGTTAGGGAGGAACATGTATAAAATATTTTATGTTGGACACTGCTCACAATAACATTGGCAATATTCAGTAGCATCTATGTAAACTGTGTTAATGATTTTAAAGCTTAAGGCAATTTCCTTCTTTAAGTGTTAAATAAAGTTTCCTGAGCCTACCCTACCATGTGTGCTGTCCCCCCACCCCCAAATGCTAAACAACACAGTAATACCTTCAAGGCACATCTAACAAGCAGATTTAAAAGAAATTAAATAAAATACTGCAGGGAGGGGAATCATTTTTTTCCCTAAACCTTAGGTCTTCAAAAATTAATTTCATATTGTGTCACATATAGACCATAATAGGGATTTTGGGCTTTTCCCCAAATAGTGAGAGATGAGCACTTGAGTTCAAATGCCATGATACATGAATATATATGTATATGCACATATACATGTTCAGAATTCACATTCTGAAATATCCATGTTAAAAACAGAGATGGCTTCAATTTATTAAGACCCTGTAACTTTTGAAAATAACATGCAAGTCTCATGCAGTATCCCAGAAGGAACACAGACACAAATCAATGGCTACAGGCATTGTTCATGAAGGCCTCTTAAATTCATAAGGAAAAAAGACAAAAGCTTAAAAAACTACCCTAGGATTTAGTTGTACAAATTGTACTAGACAACAAGGAAGAAACTACTCTTTTTGCAAGGCTAAGTAGAAGTAAACTGGCACCATGAGTTTTGGCAGACAATGTGGATGAGGCGTAGGGCTCACACTACTGCAGTAGGATTTTGATGGGATGTGCTCCTTTCCTGGCAGACAATGTACAACTTATGATCCAAAAACACACTCACCGTTCACAAACCAGGCAATTAATTGAAAGGAACCCAGAGAAAGCAAAAGAAAGAGTAGGTAAGGAGTTAGATGTAACGAGTATTGTAATACTTTAAAAGGGACTGGTTTTCAGAATAGAAATGTATATTAACACATTTAAGGTCAAAACAATTTTTCTCCTATCTTTAATTTTCATATTTTTACTTCTAAGTACTCTTGGACTTTGAAGAATCAAAGTGACGAGTAAGAAATGGAAGAATTTCAAGCATCAAACTTTTCATTTGAAAAATGAGAATACAACTAAAAATCTACATTTTAAAATAGATTATCAGAGTACTCAAGAGCATATTGAGTAGTGACCTGGTCAGGTTTCATTGAAACTAGAGCAAGTATCATATGGTTTTGCAAGCATTACAGATCCTCTTTAAACAGACAGGACTTGTGTCAGGGATGCTGTGTTTGATTTAGGAGATGTGATACTAATTACAGTTGTCCCAGAGCAGGGATCCAGTGTTATTCCAAAGACAGTAGAGTACATGGACTGTCATGGTTTAACCCCAAGCTCAAACCAGGACATCTACTCTACTACTCTGCATTTTAAACATTAAAAATGAACATGGAAATACAGTAAGTGCATTTTCCAAAGTAGAAAATTTAAGTAGCCACGTGAACAGCAGAAAACTGTTAATTTAGGAAAACAATTAAGGAGGGTTGGATGGGAAAGTCAAGAAAAGGGGAGAAACTCCATAAAATACTTACTGCAGTTTTCCTGATAGTCTGGGTGACATTTTTGCAAGAAAATAAAACTAAACATCTTTAACCAAATTGCACTCTACAGTAAAATACAAGCAATTCCCAAAATGATGAAGTCCTGCATGCACCAGTCAAGGGTTGAATAAGCAAAAAGTCTATTCCACTTATTTTGTTTTTACGTATCTTGCTGTGGGACCTCCCACATGTGCAGAAAAGGGCCCTGGAATGGTCTGAACAAATGAGTGATGGAAAAACCAAAACAGGTAACTAAGAGTACACAGGATGTAACACAGAATGAGGAGCAGCACATTCTTTGACAATAAGAATGGTGTGAAAAGACATTTTTGAAGGAACTAAGGGCAAAAACTGCTATGGTTCAACATTTGTTTGTCGTGATAGGTATCACCTGGTAAGAGAAAGAATTATGGAAACAAAAAAAAGCAACATTGTGAGAAGAAAAATAAAAGACAGTGTTAGAAAATGTGAACAACTCAGGCATCAATCAAGACAAAACAAGCTGAAAAGAAACCAAGCATTACACTGTCATGGAGTAAGGAACTGTTAACGCAATGATAGAAAGCAGGGTAGAAACTGAATTTGGGGTTTTTTTTCTGTAATTGCAAAACTAAAAAGAAATAGCTGGAGGCACATGCAAACAAAAACCACCCAGCTGCAACCTACTACCAACACTTAAACACTAAAAGCATGAACAATAACGTCCAGTTGAACACATAAGAAAATAAAGGATAAATAGTGAATGGAACTGAAACAACAGCAGGAGAGGTAGAGAGAGAAAAGTGAAAATATTCAAAGAAACTAAAGCTGATTTGAATATACATTTTTCTGAACTATGATCTAAAGAAATGGAAGATTTGAGCCTTATCCTATCACACAGAACAGTGTTGTCTGGGAGGCAGAAGCATGGCTGGAAAGGGACCTACTGGAACAAAATCCGGTTATCAACACAACCAACAGTTTTATGTTAATTGTTTTGGTTGGTTAGGTTTTTGGGGGATTTTTTTTAGGATTACCAAAAGAAAGGGCACATTTTGAAAAAGAAAAATCTCATTGTTGCTATAGTAATGACAGAATTTATTAAGACCCATACTGAACACTGTTAAAACATTTGAGAAAATGTACTTTACCTTTGCTTTTCCTTCAAGGGCTCCAGTTCCAGCATAAATTTTACTGACAGAATCACCATTCACAGACCACATGGATCGGAAAACTTCCTGAAAGCGAGTAACTAACTGAGGCTTCTCAGCTAATCCTAATACCTCCAGCTGTTTTGTTAGCATCTGCAACAGTTGAAGACAACATTTGTAAAAGGAAAAATCTTTAAAATAGATTGTATTTATTGAAAGGTGCATTGTATTTTTCAGCACATATGCATAAAAAAACCTCAAATCCTCAGTTTATATTTATCATTCTGAACAAACTGACACCATGTCATGCTTGTAAGGCTGCATCACACATGTAACTTAGCACCAGCACTTTGTTTTCTTTTAAAGATAGGTAGTAACATAGGAAAATAGTTATGTGGTTGATTAGTAAATATTTTCATCTAAAAATTCATCAAACTAAATAAAAAAATCTATTTTCAAGAGCTTTTAAAAATCTTTAAAACCTTGAGGTGTCCAACAGCAAGAAAAAGGAGCCTAAAACAATGAACACAGAACGACAAAGGCAAAATTCTGAAGGTTGGTCAGGAATTAACAAAAGATACAAAAGGAAACTTGCTCACAAAATGAAGAAGACATAAACAAGAAAAGAAGCTTCAGAAACTGGGTGCTTGCTCTTACAATTTTAGGTGGTCATCCAGAGCTCAACACTTGTTATTTGAAGTATCTACCATGCTAAATAAACTAAGAATTCATGTATCTCATTTAAACAGAATATTAAATTTAGGTAAGCAGCTCTTCAGGTTTTACCATTTCCCTTCTTATTAATCGGCTTTATACTTTTAGCTCTCATATTTTAGCTGAAATCATAATTAAATCATAATTTAGTTCTCGTCACTTAAAAATTTGGCACACCTAGTTTACATTAATCCAGTTCTTAAAAGGTAAGAAAGGAAAAAACAGAGCTGCAAAGCTAAGTTTGACATATAAGTGCTGTACACATTAAGAATGGATAAAGATTTGTTCTTATTCCACAGAAAACCCTTGTGTTAATGCAGCAACAAAGCACTACATATTCTAGAATTGGATATGTTTGTTCTACAAACAGTTCTCACAGAAGTTCCTCTTACAGATGCTAAAACAAGAGCATTTTAATTATATAAAATTCAGAAAACAAGATTTTCCTTATTTTGACCTTACAGCACCCATGACTGTTCATTTTTAAACATGCTGAGGATCTCTAGAAGTCAGAACAAGGAATATATCACACTATAAACCCAACTGCCATCTGGGAAACATGTTAATTCACTTTTCTTAGGGAAGTTAATACTGCTTTTACAGCTTAAGTGCCACAGAAGCATCAGCTGGACGTGGTTTTCCTACCTCTAAGCCAAGGAAAGCCTGGACGCTGTTTGTTCTATCCAGACAGTCCAGGCAGTTGGTTCTGACAGTACCACTCTGGGATCTGTGCCAAGGACAATGGGAGACAGAGAGAGAAAACAACTGAAATAACTCATTTAACACATTATCTCCTCAACAAAGACAGGGACATGAAGACCTGAACCAGGACAATAAATCAGGGTATTGTTAGTTCGTGCCAGGAATAGAAGGTGAGCTCCCAAGAGCAGCACTGCTCACTGTACAAAACATTTTCTGCAAATAACATTTCTGCTTCAGTTTTTTGCAATCCTCCTTGCTTGCTTGGTTAAAGTGTTATGCACGATTAGGCTTCCCTTTCAAATAATTCAGCTAACATACTTCCCAAGAATCTCAGAGGGAAATAATTTTTGTTAAAACAAAAATGAAAAAAATAGAGAGAGACACTTCTTGGTTCTGTTTAAATAAACTAAAAGTAAGAAGAATTTGTGGTAAAACTAAAGCAAATTTCAATCGCTCATTACTTTCTCTTTCCTCCCCAATTAAAAATGAAAAATAAGCCTTTCCCCCCAAAACCACAAGGGAGATTTGAGGCCCTCAGGCCCTCAGAACTGCTCTGCTTTCTTTGGGAGAAGACCAGTAATTCCTGCTGGAAAGCTCTTAAAAGGATTATGTCAGGCAACATCCATGCTTGTTTGGCCAGGAGTACAAAATTCCTACGACTCTCCCAATGCCACCCACTTATTCCTTACTTCTGTCATTCTCACTACACGCTTCGCCCAATGAAGTCAGTAAGGTTTCAGCACATTGGCTTGGAGATCCAACATAAACCATACAAAGTTTTGAAGAACTTTCTCCAGGATTTTTTTTTTTTTTTGCATTACTATCTCCACATTTGACCTGAAATACAAAAAAAGTCTGACATTCCCCAAAGGAGATGGTCCATGAACTCACAAACGTCAGTATCGTGTCTTTCATTAATGCAATTTTTGAAGTCATTACAAGCCACGGCCTATTTGGCTTTCAGCCTGTTGCCAGTGTTTTTGATGTGTGATTATTTGAATCTCCATCCCAATCCAAAGTGTCACACCGCTTTGAAAGCTTTTTGGAGTACAGTCAGTGACATTTTGAGCAGCAGATGGGGACCTGAGCACCTTCCAACTAAATCTAATCCTATTAAGGCCTACTAAACCCTGTCCTTGGGGGATTTAATCTCACAGCCAGGCCAGAGCACAGAGTGGCACTGGAACTCTCTTCTCCTCTCCCACTGCACGACGTGCAAGTGCCTCATAACTCAGCAACTCTCTTTCTCAGGGAGAACCTCATGTGGAAGGGAGAAGAGCAGGAATGCTGCCTGTTTCCAGCCCTACTCCCCTTCTGTTGAGACAAGCACAGCCTTTGCTCCAGGAATAAGGACAGAAGTATAGAGCAGGACAGAAATCAGGCATCTCACTCCCTCTTTGAGAGAAAAGAACCACTCAAATGGGGAACCCAGGTGCAAACAGATTCAGAAAAGGATTGCACTGAACATGAACTTTTACAGCACACAGAAAATGGTGTGTTCCGTCACTGAGGGAAATACAGAGAACGTTATACTGGAAAACGGAAAAATATTCTTTAATCTGGCAAGAAAAATGACAATTGACCATTTTGACTAAATCATGAGGTCAAAGGCCTGAAATTAATTCTTGTCCCTTCACAGAGATCTTCTACGAAGATTTTTAGAGCACACTCAGAATGAGAAAAAATTTTAATGGGAGTAAAATAGGTGACTCACAATTCAGCTGTTAAGCATCATCTTGGACACAATGAAAAACACCATAACAGAAGTTAATTTTTTCCCTTAATTTTTTGTCTCTTTTATCTTCTTGCTAAGGGGTGAAATCCACCCCAGCAACCCAATTTGAGGAAATATATAGAAGTTATACACACAAACCTTTTCACTTCCTTTCCATCAAAATAAAAAAATCCACACTCCAAGAACTTCTGGACTTGAGGTTTAAGCACACTGTGCAGTTTTTCTGCCTTTCCACCTTTAACCATCTGATGATAGTCAAAGTTCACCATTTTGATATCAGCTGAATGTTCAGATGCTTTCAAATGGCTCTGGTATTGTAAAAAGAGAATAAAAACTTATAAATATACCAGTATCTGAACATAGAGTAGTATGAGCTAAACAAGAGGCTAAAAATGTTTTAAAGGCTGTTTTATTAGTCATCTTCTCTATTACATGGTTTCTCTTAGGTAAAACTTCCCCTAACATTCAATGAAAAATCCTGAAGTGCTCACACAATGTTTGTTGGCAAAGCATTGGGCACCTGGGAATGCTGCTGTCTCCTGCCAGGAGAGCTGGATGCAGCAAATATCCCACTGAATGCCCTAAGTTATTCTACCACTACAATACAAAGGGAATAGGAAAAAGGGAGAGGGAAATAACAGATGGCCATTGACATGTTCTCTGGCTTCAGACAGAACTCCTCAAACTGTCAGTATTTACGGACTGTACCATGACAGTTATTTTTAACCTAACCAGTGGGAATTAATGGAAGTGGCCACTTATAGTTAACATCTTCCGAAAAAACATTTCCTTTTAATCATGAAGCAGCTTTCATGTTTAAATTGATAATTAATTTGTGATTTTTAAAAGATGTTAAGGAACAGATCCATTGATTCCCAGAGAAATATATTTGAAAGGAACATCACAGTATTAAATATCATAAAGTATAATTTTATAGTGTGAAAAACATTTACATTTTTAAATAAATATGGAAATTACTGAAAATTCCTCAACATTATGTTGCTTTTATAATTTTTCAGCACAGTAACCAATCTGAACAGAATCAAGCACAAATTGTACAGAGAGCTCTTAACAATTTATTTCACATTATGTATCTTAAGCAGCGCTGTTATGATAAATCAAATTTGAACTCCCAGTGGTAGTTCCTCCAGAGCACAGCATTCCTGGTTTGGTTTTCAAAGGCTGTATAAAAGCTTCATTGCAAACCAGCAAACTCCAAGGATATGCACAGTGAGAGAACTGTCGCACTCACCTGAAAAGCTTTGCTGAGCATGTGCTCCCCTTCTTTTGCCCCAAGTAAATTTACAATAATTTGCTTGCCATATAAATTTTTAAGAGTTTGGAAATGCCTGTTAACAGAAGAAAAATTCCAGAGTCATCCTCTGGCATACAGAAAATGAACAGGAACACCTGCAACACTGACTGAGATGCTGCAAAATATTTCATTATAAATTTAATTCACATTTTCCAACAAAGCACTCGAAGGCATAAGCGATCCTCAGTGAGTTCCCCGCTTTGCTGAATCCCACAATTTTATAGACAAAGCCTCCTGTTTGAAATAATACATCCCATGTCTGTGATGCAGCATTTATCAGAGATCTGTAGTGCATTACCAAAAATATAAGATGTTCTTTCACCTGTCAAAAGCTGGTGCATTCGCCTCGAAACCCCTTGACATTCTGACACGATGGGACCCCACCTGTGACATGAAAATTACATTAAATTATTTGTCTTGGTTTGAGTAAAAGGCATATAAATGTTTCATCAGTTCTATTACAAAATGCTGACATATCTGAAGAACCTGGAGTCCCTGTGAGGCATGAGCTCTTTTTAACTTTTCCTGTAAAAATTGTGTCACAGCAGTAGCTGCTGAATCAGTTCCTCTTTCTAGAAAACTTGGATGAAATTACGTTACAGTAACTCTTGATCCTTATTGACTTCTTGAAAACACTTCTCCTCAAGAACAATTCAGAAGAAAACAGCCTCTTTGGATGCCCTTAGACAACCTAATTAAAACAGAAAAACCTGAGAACTTCAAAGAGAAAACACCTAAAGAGTAACGGACATTCAAAATGTGTGCAGAGCAGCATTCAGAGACTTGAGAGAAGCAGGCTGAGTGAGTCACACCACAGCACCAACTGGTTCCCAAAGAATCACCTCATCCTGAAAGGGAACTGTGCATAAGAACCCAAAGGCTACTGTATTTGTGTATTTTTAAACATGTTAGGAATTACTTTTATAATTAAATGTATCTCCTGTTTACCTGCAGGCCTGGCTGTTCCCAAAATAAGGGAACAGATCCTCGAATCTGTATGAAAGATGACACAGAGTCATCTAAATATATCACCTGTTAAGGAAAAAAAAGAAGCATAGTGTTGATAGTGATCACAGTGTAATCTTTTAGATTTCTTAGCTTTAACTAAACATGGAGTAAATAAAATATATTTACACTTTACATATTCCACTAAAAGAAGCTAAAACATTTGTTGTGTTCCCTAGACTTTTCTCTCTATCCCCTCTGAATAATTCCTAAGAGAAATCGTGGCACTCTCATGCTCCCTCGCAGGATCATAATTCACAAAATGCGTTGGGAAATACAGCGGGTTTTTATTATTTGGGCCTGAGTAACTCCTGTGCCACGAGTAAGAGGTTTTAAACAACTCGGTAAGACTTTCAGCTCAGGAGGCTCAAGGGAAGCACAGCCACCCACAGCAGTTCAGCTCATGGATAACAGCTTCTTAAGCTACTGCAACCCAGGCTCCTGTGTGCCCTTACCCTAAGCTACACTAAAAACTAAGATCATTGAATTATGTAACCTACTTAGACGCCTTATTTAGCACCAAAAGAACTATTCCAATATCTGTTGGTTACCGGCTTGACTTCTGATCTGTCGATTTAGAGTAAAAACCACAGCACACACGTGCTAACACTGGCTTTGTCAGCCAAGCAATGTGCACTGGAGCTTAACATACCTGCTCTGTTTCAACAAAATTAGCAACGTGACCATCATCATTTGTTCCCCGGACGTTAAATCTGGTGCCAGCCCGTTCACAGCTTAGTCGTGAAATGAGACAAGCCTTTGCCTGTTTGTGAGCTGCATAAATTGTCCTTATCTCCACTCCTCCACACATGAGACGTAGCAGCCAGTCATCACAGTTCACACCATAGTGCTTCAGATGTAAATGCAGCGACTGGTTCCTATCAGGGACAAAATAATCATGAAATAACTGGGAGGAAATAAAATCCAGATCAAACTGTTAAGCCCACTACTAACTCCTTACATTTTACACCTACTACCACAAATAAGAAATGGAAAGTAAACACGCTATAGTTTTGTGATATAGCTCTTTTTTAAATATACCTGAAATAGCAAAGTTTACATGAAAACAGCTTAAACATTTGCACAATAAGACTATGGAGTGAAGCTATGAATTTTAATGACCTTAAAAAATAACCCTTACAGCCCCTGCTCATCACTCAGTAAAAACCAACACTCAAAGCTTGTTTACACTTCTCTGCTCAATCTTGCTTTGAGAAGCCAAACATTATAGACTCTGGAAAAAGCAAGCCAGAATTCCAATGACAGGGTTACTTTTTGTGGTGGATAAAGCACCATTCAGTTTCATGTCACCACAAAATAAAGCTAGAGGAAAAATTCTTGTCAATATACATTGATTATTTCCACTGTATGTCATCATATCACATCACTTCCCAGACAAGCTTCCAGGAATACATTCACAGCCACTTGATTCTCAAATTTCTGTAAATATAAATTTCAGGGTTAAGTGTTGTTATATACTGCAGAGACAAACAGCAAGGTTCCTACAAGTCCTATAAACCTACATCAAGAGAGTAGTGTTTCTAAAGACCTGAGCTTATTTTCTGCCTTAATACACATATTTTGTCTTATACTTCACTCTGATCAGATTCCTCCACCTGACCAAAACAGTGGCAAAGAGTAGAGAAGCATTGGTTCATATGCCAGAGCTGGTTTGGTGTCTTGTATTTTGGACCAAAGAAGGGGGAGGATGTAGCTTTTCAGGTGTTCTAACAGGATGCTGCCAAGTCTTCAGCGCCCTTCCAAGGTTCATGGACACGCAGACCATTTTTAACAAAAGCTGAAGAGAAGGGAGCAGAATTTCTGCCATGACCATGTGTGTATTTCCAGCATTATTTAAGCTGCTTATCAGCAGGAAAAGCAGCATTCCTTTTACTAAAAATCCTCTGTGTGAAAACCTATACTTTATTCAAAAACACCCAGTAAAAGGATAGCAAGTTCAGCAGCCAAGCAAAGTGCACTTTGTAGCAGAGCCTACCTGCTGTGTCAACAAAATCAGCAATATCAATGTGCTGTGAAATAAAACTTTGGAAGTGCTTTCATACGCTGGAAACCCACTCAGAAACTATATATAAACACCATGCCATTTTAGAATCCAGAATGTTCAAAAATAGGATCTTTTTTCATTTAAGGTTTCATTACCACATTTGTTTAAAAAAGCTGACACACTTGATGAAGAATTATGAGGAACTAAAGCTGAAACACAACATAACGACAACTGTTAAGATCAAAGTATAATATCAGCAGTGAAAATTTGTGTCTTCCCATTAAGAAACTCCAAGTGGCCATGGAAACATCCTGTCACTAGTAACATACTTATGCCCTTAGAGTTAAACTAATGCTATTCTATCTCACCAAGATTTGTGGGAGAAAGGTGTACCTGTGAGAGCTGGGAAAGACAGCTTCTGTAGAAGGATTCATTACTCTAATGCCTGCTGAAACAACTACAAACTCACCAGAAAAACCTGTTGTCAGTGGTGTGCTCCTGCATGCTGCGGTGAGCACTGAGGCTCAGGTCTAGACTGACACCAGTTGCAGACCAGGCAAAATAGAAGTTTCCTGAGTTCAAGACTTTGCGCACTTCCGAAATACGATCCTCGTCTGTCGGGTCAACTCGCAGTGACACAAACTCCGTGGAAGTGACTCGGAACACTTCGGAGTCCTGAATCTTTCCCACAGACATGCACCCTGTTACTAGAACCAGGTAATGTAACAGTGTGTCTCCTGTAAAACAAGAAAAGGTACAGGTAAGAGAATGGGTCTCAGTGGAGCGGGGTGTGGTTGCATTTACATGCTCGAAGGCACACAGACAACCCGTTTGCCTGAAAAAAGTACAAAAAGAACCAACACCAAGAATATGTTCCCAAGTTTTACAGAAGAAAAGGAAATACAAACAGGCGAAACTACGCTGCAAAGAACAAGGATTGCGAAAACGGAAGTTATTTTTGTCCCCTCCCTCATTTCTGGGAGTGCTCCAAACTTGTAAGTTACTCCACAAAAAAAAAAAAAAAAAAGCAAAACAAACAAATAGAAACAAACGAGCCCAGTTCCTGTTACAAAGATTCAGTTTTACAGGAGCAGCGTAGCTTTCTTTCCCAAATGAAAAACTGAAGTTTTACATATTTGACTCACCAAGGTTTAATCTTAGCACACCCAAGAGCCCATATGCATCCATGACTTTGGAGTAGGTATTCTTGATTGTGTCTTTTTCTGCAGAAGCTGTGGAGAGAAAACATAAGATATGATGATGTAAAAGCCCCTACACTGTGACAGGGAGAAGGAGCCACTCCAAAACGAAAATCCAAGGGATTACAAAAGCAGAGCTTACGTGACACTTCTGGAAAGAAATCAAAATGTATGACCATATGGCACTTTATAATGGAAAAGGAAGATCTCATGACAAAGTACAATCATGCCATGTTTTTAAGCAAATTGTAAAAACTCCAAGTGATATTAAAGAAGAATGTTGGCATTTTTAACAGCATTATCTCTTAATATAAAAAGAATCTACAACACAGGCAATTAAGAGCCGTGAGAATGCCCTCCTCTCAGGCACATGGTGTGACTCTTGGCGATGATTCCTGTGCAGGGCTGAGGGTTGGAGTCAATAAGCCTTCTGGGTCTCTTCCATATTCTTCCATATCATATTCTGTGAATCTGTCATTCTATAAATGCTGCTTTTTTCATTAAAAAATTATCTTTTTTCTCCAACTATTAAAACCCTGATGTGGCAGCATTATCTCCAAAGAACTAAACAAGATTATCCAAAGTGTATTTTAACTATTTTTAGATATATTCCAAGAAAAGCAAAACTCTGGCAGGTCCACAAAAAATGGTAATTGAAAGAAATATCTCAGATTAAGAAAACACAGTTTTCACAGTTAGTTTTGAAAAAACACCCTGTAATATTTTAGAAGAAATTAAAGTACATCTGCCATTACTCACCCTGAAGTTAATGTAACACTTTAGCCCTTTAATCAGCACTCAAAAAGCTAGGCCCACAAGCTTGGCAGCAGAGCCAGGTGAGAGATGCTGCAAAGCAGCAGGATCCAGCTTTGGCAGTGGATCTACAGGGATCAAGATTTCTGGGTCACCAATGATCGGCACTGTCTCCTTCCTCAGAAATTATCTGCTTTTCACTTTGACACTAAAAAAGTCAGAATCTGACCTAAAGAGCCAACCAAAGTGCCTACTGCCCTGGCATTCTGCTACACTCTCTCTCACATTAGTTATATGTTATTTAGAATAAAAAAAGCTGTATTTTATCTAGAATTGCTCTTCCTAATGACTATTCCCTAAGCTCAGCATAGCCCTGCCTGTGCACAAGCCTATCCCTTCTGTTCAAATATCCACCAGCTCTCTTAATCAAAAAGTGAATCAGAAAATCCAATAGAGATGAAACAATTATTTAACTGCAGTTTGAAATCTAACCCTATTCAATGTTTTATTACATGGATTTTTAAGAAGTTTCTTTACCTATTTGTACTGACACCCTGTATTCCTGTAATACAGATGCTAAAGATAAGAGAGTTACAGCAGCATGAGGATTTATTTCCAAAATCCTCTCCCAGAATAAGTGTTAAGAACCTGCAGCCAATCTAAACACATTTTGTCAGCATCATCAAACCATGTTTTTCTTAACCAGAAGACCACCAGGCTGGAAAGAACTTCTAAACTTCAAAAGCTGGTTCTTTCAAACTGTTTTTCAGCAAGGGTTTAATGATATCAATGTACTCTTCTAGAAAACTCAGCTTTGGTAACCAGAGAGCTGCCACATTCTTCCTCCACATTTCAAATTGTTGATGTAAGATGAGGTTTAGTTTCAAACTTCTTGCAGGATTTTTCTTAAAGGTGCCTGCCAGTATTAAATGACATTTCAGAACAATGGTCTTCCTGTCTAGGATGGATTTATTCTCTTTTTCCATTGCAGAGAATGCTGGTTATCCTTGCTAAGCCTTAATAAGTAAATTAAGTAACATGTGCTTTGTAAACTCAGAACAACTAAAAAAGGCCACCCCTAACAAAGCACCAAAGAGTTGCAAAAACAAATAAATGGAAATAGAAAAACTTACTGTGGCCAGTCAATTATTATTTTCTTAACAAAGGGCCCAAGGACCAACCAAAAGCATTTCCCATGATGTTTTTCAGTGACATTGGACTTAATTCAGTGTGCATTCAGCAAAGATTTTCCACAGCAACCATATAAGTATTTCTATCTGGCATTGCCTGCACTTTTCCCTTTTTTTTTTTAAGGTCAAAATCCACATGGGAAAACGTCAAATGGGTTCCTCTTCATCCATCTTGCCCTGGCCCCTGCTCGCCCACCCCCAGGCTCCTGCTTTTGGGGCAATGCACAACAAGGAACTTCCCACCATCAGGAGTGTTACAACATCAAGAAAAAGCATTTGAGATTTCTGAAAACCAAGATGAAATCAGGAAGAAGACACAGCTCCACCACACTCCTCCCCATCCTCTTCCATTTGAACTGGGACAGCCTCCCAAGGGACCCTGCACAGCCGCCTCAACAGACCCAAGTCTGGTCTCCAGAAGCCCAAGGCAGTTCTACTGACTCTCTCCTTACTTGACCAAGAATTGAAAACTTTTTATCCTTTCACAATTGTTATTTAGCAATACCAAAAAAAAACCCCAAACCAACGTTGAACTCCACAAAATCACAACACTTTTGATGTGGTTTTCAAGTCAAATTGCAATGCATTCTTGTAGAAATCCAGCAAGTCCCATTTGCAGTGTCACAGAAAAAGAGCAAAATAATTTCAAGTCAATATTTATTAAAAATTAACAAGTCACAGTATTTTTAAATGTGCATTGTTATAATCACACGTTACAAATCACGGACTCATTTAAGGTAATTGATTCAATTATTTTAAAGGCAATGTGTCAGCCCTCCCAGTCTTACACAAATGGAACCTCATCAACAATCCTGTCTTTAGGATAACTTGGTTCAACATGTATTCTGCTTAATTCCAGATTAGAAATTGGTTTTGCAATTTTAACGACTATAAAGCCCAGATCACATTAAAAGTTACCATGTAGGCTTTCTATACTTATGTTCTCGGTGAGTTCACAGACTGCCATGACCACACATGTTCAGTTAGTGGCTACAACCTCCATCTAGAATATAAGACTGAGCTGGGAACAAAGACACAATATGCAGTTCCTTCAGACACAAGACTCCTCATTTACATTAGACAAGAAAAAGTTCACGCTACAGTCACTTCAAAAAGTTTAAAATCTAAAAAACGTACGAACTATTCTTACATAGTTTAATTTTGTGCTTTAAGACTGAAGTTTTCAAGCTTTTTCAAATTAGGATGGTTAAACTTTCAGGATTTAAATTAAAGCTAACACTTCAATATTACCACATAGGTGACATTAAAATCAGAGTCATCACTTTCATTTATAAATTAACCAACTGAAGAACCATTTCATTACTTTTGCTACACCTCTTTTTTCGACACATTGCTGGTACTGGGTCAGCTCAAGATACTGCAGTCTGAGGGGATCCTGCCAACTTGCTTCTCAAGGCCTGGTAAAAGCACTTGGATTTAAATGTGTGGGAGAATTTTTGTTTCAAGAAGTGTTACGAGTAGCAGTGCTAACCATGAACACCAGATGCCTGCTGCACACAGGTTACTACAGCCCTCCTCCAGCCCCACAGAAAGCTCGGGGGGTGGGCACAGTGCCTCCTCCTGCTCACACCTGTCCTGCTCTCAACTCTACCACAGGAGTGGACTCCAAGGATGTGCATGATGCTCCTGCTCTCTCCACTCAGTGTTTTCCCAGATGACAGAACATTCTCCTTTATGCCTGGCAGGCGACAGGAGTAAAGGCAGCTTCCCACTCCTTTTGGGATGACTCATCAGCAGGAACAGGGAGAGAGAACACACTCCTACCCAGTCAATGAAATCTTTACAGGTAATATCTTATTAAGAGTCCTACTTCAAGGAATAAACATACTGTCTATTTCATATGGCAAATTAGAAAAATAGATCTATGACATCCTCCCACTAAATTCTAAACAAATCAGCAGTGAGGGTGCTGACATTTAAACCCAAGTGCTCTCATCAGGCCTTGAGAAACAAACTGGGCACGATCCCCCTCAGACTGCAGTACCTCAGGCTAAGGATACAGTACTGGGAGTGTGTGGATAAAAGAGGGGTTGAATGTAGAAAGGCACGTAAAGTATTGCCCAACTGTTTTGGCCACAGCTGATCCACACAGGGCACTTCGAGCAGAAGCGTGGCTTGGGCTGCTCCCACATTCAGACAATAATTACACAACCACCTCTGAACTATCCACCTCAATCCTCTTCCTGGCTTCCCTCTCACTTTGTTGACTGGAACAACAGCACATAGAGCACTCACTGAAAATCACCCATCATCTGAGCTGTGCAGCATCTCATTCCCAGGCCTAACTAAATCCTCTGAATCATCATCTTGCAGTGCCTCACTGAGTGCACAGCGGATGAAGGTTAACGCAGTTATCCTTCCCTCAGCAAAATGACAGATGTGCTTCCTTTGAGATGACATTTAAAGGATCAGTAAGCTTTCAGTCCTTTCCTCTTAGCCCATTTCAAAGCCAAATTTCTATACGTGGATATTCCAGGAGGTACAGTTCACTAAGGCCCTCAGAACTGAGACACAGAATCAGTTTCAATGGTAAAGTGCATTTCACTAGGTTGTGCACGTTATACATTCTACATACTGGTAATAACTATGATCAGGTACAAGGCTGACCACTTTATTTAATTTCCAGTATTTATTAAAATATTTGCAAAAGTGCCTTACAGTTTGAGATCAGTATTGTCAATTTTTTGTAGTTTAAAAAGGGTTGGCACCATCAGCAAACCCCACAAGTTTTTAGCAGTTTAAAGTGATGCTGTTATGGATTTAAATTGATATATGCTTGATTGGACTATTTTTCTGTCTATTCACACAGATTTTACAAACATACAGGAAATCTTCCCCAAGGAGCAGTTTCTCATTACTTTGTCTTTTATTTGTACCAATAGCTGGAAGTTTGGTTGCAGACTGGAATCTTCTGGCTGGGTTCTGTTGCACGGCAAGAGAGATGGAGAAGTAGCAATTTATAAATCTTTCCTGAGCACTAATTTAAATATGTATTAAAAAGAAATGATACCAGACAGGAACAGCAAACAGAAAAAGAGGAAAAAAAAAATCCTGAGTTGAGGAACTCCTGGGCTTTTTCTGCTGTCAGTTTAAGATTGTCATCTTCCAACCACTAGCAAAAGTTTCAGTACCTAAAGAATTTAGGGAATTAAACACAAATTAAATAGAGAGAATTAAAGCAAAATGCCACTGCTAAGTATTCACTGGGAGACTGTGCCCATGTACCAGACAGAAAAAAAGTAAGCAGCTTCCTGATTAAGGTTACTGAAAACAATATTCAGAGTAACTACTTCCAGCTGAGTATGAACGTTTGCTATGCTGTAACCTGCCAATTAGAATTTCAAGGACAACATTTTACAGATTAATAACATCCTATCACTAAGTACAGAACAAAAGAGGAGAGAGGATTTCAAGCTTCCTTCAGGTCCTGCTTTCTCGATTTGGTAACAAACTGAGGCACAGAAGAGTACAGGACCTTGGAAATCATTTTTAATTTTTAGGGAAGAAAGTTTATCCAGGTGCCTGCAGTGTATCCCAGCATAAAAAGCAACTGACTTACTGCCCTTTTTGAGCATAACTTCCAGGAATAAATAATTTTTCATGCACTGGCCCTTAAGCAGCTTAAGCATGCTCCCCAGTTACTAAATACATGCTAAAATAACATTTCCCACAAATCTTCAAAGCACTTTAGTGCTTGCACTAACCCTGTTCAGTGGCTTTATGGCTGGACACTTACTCCCAATCCACACCACACAGTGCCTTGCCAAAATATTCTTAAATATATAGTAAGAAGAAACTGTATCAGAAAAAAAAAAAGAAGCTAATTACAAAACTAGGAGAAAAGCACGCCTTGTTCTTCACCTAGACCATCACACAGTCACAGCTACCACGCCAATCACTGCCAGGCACTCTAACAGGCACTGGCTAAAGAGAAAACTACCTCCATGGTATGAAAGCTTTCTACAAAAGAGTCAAAACCAGGCTTAGAAACCCTGTGCAACCAGGTGCTCTGACTTCCTGAGGAATTCTAACCAAATGATATTTTAAAACCCTATGTATAGCCTTCATGGTTCTCATCTGCACTTCTCAGTATCCTTCAAAAAAAAAAAGGGGGGAGGAGGAAGAATTTAAGGGAAATATTTCATACATTTATCACTTAAAACATGTAAAAATAACTTTGCAATGCAAGACACCTTGCTCCAAATATTACTCATTTTATTACAAGACAAATCAATACAGAGTCTCAAGATGGGTTAAAAACACAGGAACAAAATAAAGCTAAAAGTCAAAAAAAATCAAAAATTATATAAAATGAGATAAAAACAAACTAGGATGATGTAACATTTAAGAATATAGAATTTTTTATTATGAAATACATCACAGAGAATTAGCTTGTCAATGATTTATCACATATTCAAAAGAAAGTTGTTCAGAAGCAAAGGAATAAGCAGATGTTGTCGGAAGCAATTAGAAGAAAATTTAGTGGACATGAAAATATACATGCATGATGAAATGCAATTAACTGTGTAAAACTCTCAACAGGTGAAGGTAAGAAAATGTCTCTCTTTCTTTTCCCATTTAAATCACAACCCTCTCCATTAGCAAATAGGAAAACAGAACAGTTGCTTCTTTATATTCCACAAATAAACAGCTTACACCACGTCAAGTCTGCCACCTTTCTACACTGTAGTTATCAAAACAGATGGACTTACAGAGCACAGCCACAGCTCCGGATTCAAACATGAGACATTCCTCTCTGTTCCTAGTTTCCACGATCACACTGAAGGGAAGCGGATCCAGCTTGTGATAGACACGGTATCCTTTACTGAAAGCCATTTTGCCCCAATCACAGGCAGCCCTGTCCAACACAAGATGATGTCTGTTAGTGAAACCTCCCCGTGCTTCCAGATACCTCCTGCAAAGCAGGTCTGACCCACATCGTTCCTGGGGATTTTATGTGTTTATCAAACAACAACAAAAAGACCTGCTCCCTCTTTCTACCTCATGAGACTTATTTTATCTCATGTTCCAAAACAAATGTAAGGATTATCTGAAGACGACATAACAATGTTTCAAAACCAGACTTACTCAGAGAAACACCTTCACATTTTTTAAAAGCTTCTTGGAGACAATGAGAATTTCATAGAATTCCAGACTGGTTTGGGTTGGAAGGGACGTTAAAGCTCATCCAGTTCCACCCCCTGCCATAGGCAGGGATACCTTCCACTAGACCAGGTTGCTCCAAGTCCTGTCCATCTGGCCCTGAACTCTTCCAGAGATGGAGCAGCCACAGCTTCTCTGAGCAATCTGGGCCAGGGCCTCACCACCCTCACAGGGAAGAATCTCTTCCCAACATCTAATCTAAACCTAATCTCACTCACTTTAAAGCAATTTTTTTTTCCACTCTCTTTGAGTTTAAAGCAATTTCTTTCACAATACTTCGTAAATAGGATTTCTTCTTAGGGGAAAAAAAAAAAGAAAAATAAGCTTTTCCTGCTACCACCAATATGGAAGGAAGAGTGGCAACTATGTTAATGACAAACTAATGTCTAAAGCAGAGGGGCAGAAGTCTGGGCAGGCCTCAATTTTTTGTATCTATTTTACTAATTCTGACCTTGTACAGAAAGATGATATATTTTAAACACTGAAGCCACCAAGACATCTTAAAAGATTTTACGGAAATGTTAACCTATTTTTGTTTTGCTGTTTGTTGTTCGTTTGGTTTTTTTCCTTTTTTCACTGAAAGCAGGGTTTGGTTTGAATTTAAACCCTGCCCTGCAGTGGCTGAAACATCGCAGTACCACAGCAGTGACGCTGCCCGTCAGCCGCGGGGGTGAGACCTTAAAAATAATAATAATTTACAAAGCAGACAACCCAACGCAGCAAGAAACTAAACAAACGCGAGAGCAGCGTGATTCTTAAGGGCTGAAGGTCAGGAAGCACACAGCGGAGGAGGACTGCTCCCGAACGGCAGAAGCGGGGGTTTGTGCCCTCCCTTCCCAGCCGCTCCATGACCTCCAGGGCGGACACGCATCTCCCGGCTCGGGGCCACCCGCCTCCCCGCGCCGGGCCGGCACATCCCCGGCTACATCCCCGGCTACATCCCCGGCTACATCCCCGGGTCCGTCGCCGGCGCGGCGCGGGCAGCGCCTGCTCCATCTTGCCTGGCGCTGGCGGCGCCCCCGCCCGAGCCCCCCCCG